>NC_056735.1:1798181334-1798316334 GCF_019279795.1 Protopterus annectens
ATAACACATTTATATATATAATATAAAATGTATCACACACAATATTTTATATGTATTATTATATACACACACACACACACATTTAACACTATTTTTATTTTTATATATTATATATATATAAAATATTATGTATATGTAAAATAAAATTTTTATGTATATTTAACAACAATTTTTAAAGTATATTAGTATATTAAAACACACATAATATGGTATTATATTTAAAAATATATATGTATATTATATATTGTAAAAATAATTTTAATATGTATAATGCATTATATTATGTATGTATATCAAATATAATAATTAATAATACATCATATATATATAATTATTTGTTAAAATTTTAAAAATATATATTAAAATTTAATACAAAATTATAAAATTTATGGAAAACACAATAATATAGTATAATATAAATATTAACATAATATATGTACTATATAATAATATTATATATTTAATTTAATATTTGTATATTGTAATAATAATAATTTAAAATGTGTTTGTATCAAATTTTTTGTATGTGTGTATGTGTTAATAATAATAATGTATTTTCAAATATGTTTTGTTTCATTTATTTATATATGTAATATTATTATTGCATTATATATTTATAAATATAAAATGTATCCCAAAAATATATGTATTATATATATTATGTGCCCTATAATAATAATTTTTAATTTTATACATGAAATTTTTTATATACATAATTTTTTTATATATGTATATATGTGTTTTTTAAAGTAAATTAGTAATGTATTAAAATGTTGTTGTGTAATTTTATATGTATGTAAATTTTTATTAAAATTTTGTGTAAAGTGTATGTTAAATAATATTAAAAAATCTGTATATATGTGTATGCAAAAAATTTATGAAATAAAGTATTAATAATTTTGTTATAGATATATGACAATAATTTGTATAACATAAAACATGGTATATTATGTATTATATATGTTTATTTTTATTTTATGTATTACAAAATGTTTGGTTTTATAATTTTATATTAATATTTGTATATTGTATGTATGTGTTTTATGTAAAATATAATAGTAATGTATGTATTTTTTATATATTTAAAGTGTGTTTTTTGTGTTATGTTATGTATTGTGTTAAAGTGTAATTTCATTATGTTATATATGTGTAAAATGTTAAAATTTTGATTATTGCATAAATATATGTATTTATGTGTGTAAAAATATTATTAAAATATGTGTTGTATTCATGGTTATTTTATGTGTTTTGTTTTAAAGATGTTTTTATGTGTACTAACAGATTATTGTTGGATAATATTAAAATGTTTGTTTAATTTTGTTATTAAAATTTTTAAAGTGTGTATTTATGCATTATGTATTTGCATATAATAAAAATATGTAATATTAATAAAAATAATAATAAGTATTTAAAGTAAAGTTTTAAAATGATATATAATATTTTGTGTTTGTGTTGTAAATACTTTAATATGTGTATGTAAATTTTATTAATAATATCCAAAAGTTTTGTAAAATATAATGTAATAAGTGTTTTGTATATATATCCTGTATTATTTTATTTTTATTTATTATTTATTATAATATATTTCAATTATTATATTTTTTAAAATTATATTAATACATAAATATATATTAATAATAAAATATATTATAATGTTAATAAAGTTTTTAAAAATAATTTACTATTTAATAATATAATAAAATTTTAAAAAATTTATTATCATAATAATATAATAATGTAATATTTTATACATAATATTTTAATATTAGGGAATATAATAATAATATATTATTATAATAATATTATGTGTTTATATTATATTTTTAAAATAATAATAAAATATAATATATTTTAATTTTTATAAAAATGTAATAATACATATTATAAAATTTTTATATAATACAAATATATACCCTAAAATAGAATAACAACAATATATATATTATATATATATCATCAAAATTTTTTTATTATATAAAAATATTTATTATAATACATAATATGTATGTAATATATATATAATATTTTTTAAAAATATAAAATAATATATTATGCAAAATATATAAATTTAATAATTTTATACATATTATACATATTAATAATAAAAATTTTTAAATGTTTTGTCAATTTTTGCGTTTTGTGTATTAATTTTTAAAATATGTAACATTATGATTATATATATTACATGTAATAAAAATATGGTTTTTGTAATAATATATTACCATATATCCCTGGGTTTTTGTTAATATGGTAAAGGGATTTGTATCAAAAATGTGTTTTTAATAATATATTATTCTGTATGTGTTTATATATATTAAAATTTATTTGCAAAATATATATAAAATTTACCCAAAAAAAATTTGTAAAATATAATACATTATATATATGCATACATAATGGGATATATGTAATGCAATTTTTTATATATCATAATATGTATATTTTTGTATGTATAACAAAATATTATTACCTAATATATAATAATATTTTATCATGGGTATACATAAAATATGTATGCAGTTTTTTGGTTGGGAAAATTATATATATACATAATATATATATAATTAAAAATATTTATAATAATAAATAAAGTTGTTTATATTGGGAATTATAATACTTTCATATAACATATTAAAATTCATCATATTTTATTGGTTTAAAATTTACTACTATTTTCAAAATTATTATATCTATTATATAATGTATAATTTTTTAATATAACTAATAATATGTATATTATAATAATATGTTATGAATTTTTTAAAATATATAATCGTATATTAAAATAATATGTGTATTAAAATAAAGCCTTAATAAAATAATAAAATGTAATGATGTATATGTAATAAGTATATGTATATATGTTATGTCTAATATTTTGTATACAAAGAAAGTGAATTTTAAAAATATAATGTAAAATATAATGTATATCCCTTATGTATCAATTATATGTAATTTCCCCCTTTTGGTTGTGATCATTAAAAATGATATTAATTTTTAAAACGATTTTGTGTGCAATATTATAAAAATGTGTTTATTATTATATATTATATATAATATGATGTAATAAAATGTATGTATATGTTTTAAAGTAAATAATTTTATTCAAAATTTTAAAAATAATAATAATATAATTTAATTAAATATTTTGTGTTAATTATCTATAATATTTATTTATTTTATATTATATTTTATATTATATTTTATGTTAAAATTCTTTTTATGGTTTTTGGAAATTTAAAATTTATATGTTATATTTGTGTAAAATTTATATACACATATATATTTTATTTATACATATATATTATATTTTATATATATAAAAAAATATATATGTATTATATATAACAAAACCCCTATTATATCCCGTTTTTTATATAATAAAGTAAAACATTTTTATATATAATATTATAAAAAACATATATATAATATTGGGATATATTTATTATATTAAAAAAATACAAAATATTATGTATAAGTATTATAAAAAACCCTATAAATAATGATGTTTTAATATAATATATTAAAACCCCAAAATTTAAATTATATTGTGTTTATATAATTATATATTATATCCCCATATTATATTTAAAAAAACCCAAACCCCAAAACACCCCATTATAAAAAAACCCAAAAATTTATTTATTATGTATATATATAAACCCTATAAATGTATTAAACAATATGTATAACTATGGTATATTATTTAAAAAGAACCAACAAAATTTTGTATAATATACATATTATATTAAAATTAAAAAAAAATTTTTGTATTATTATAACACCAATTTTTTATATTTTATTATATTATATCACACAACCCTATATGTATTATTATATTAAAAAAAATATATTGTAAATGAAAACATAATAAAATTATTTTATTATTATAAAACACACATATTTTAAAAATTTTGGACAAACCAAAAAAAAAACACAACCTTTTTTTTATTTGACACAAAACAAAAGTTATATGTATATATATATATATATATATATATATATAATATATATATATAACAAAAAAAAAAACAACAAACACACACAATTATATATATTAAAATATGAAAATTTTTACACATTAATTTTATTTTGTAAAACACACACATATATTATTAAATATGTATTAAAGTTTTATCATAAAAAATTTTATATTATTATCTTATATATAAAATAAAAACATTTGAAAAATAAAGGAAAAGATTATTAAATATGATTTACACACCCATACTTATTATATTTACCCCTTATTTTTGGGCAAACAAAGAATTGTCAACCGCAATATTAAAATACATGTAAATTTATTTAAAATTTAAAACCAAGGAACAAGTTTTTCTTTAAAAAAAATTTGGGAAGGATGTTGAAAAAAAATAAATAATAAAAAATTTTTTCAAACCACCAACAGACAAAAACAATTATTTAAAAAACCAAGACAGCAATTTTTTAAAAAATATAAAATATATATATATATATATATATAAATTAATATAAATTAACCCCCACACAACCCCTATATATATATATATTTAAATTTCTATATATATTATAATATAATATATATAAAAATATATATAAAATATATATATATATATATTATATATAAAATAAAACAAAAACAAAAATTATAAAGTACCCCAAAAAATATGCAATTTCCACACACAAAATAAAGTATTTTATGTTTCACCACCAAAATTTTAACAAAAATTTGTAAAATAAAAATTTTAAAGTAATTTTTGAAATAAATATACATAAACCAAAATTTTTCACATATAAATTAATAAATATTTTTTACACTTTTAAAAATATGTTATCAAAAAATTTTAATAAACAAATAAATGAAATAATTTTAAAATCCTAAAAAAGGTAATTTTAAAATAAATTTTGATTTAAAACTAAATTGTTTAAAAAATACCTATTTTTTATTATATGTAAAGTTAAATTTTATACACAAATATATTATATATATATATATAAAAAAATAAAAAAAATATATTATATAAACACAAAATATACACACACACATATATATTTTTATATATGTATATAAAACATATATATATATATATATATAATTAATATTTAATAACACACACTATATATAAAATATATAAAAAAATATATATATATATATATATATAATATCCCCCCACACACACATTTATTTTTTTTTAACCCCACCACACATAATTTTTTATATTTTCTATTTTTTGCTAAAAAACAATTATGTATAATTTTGTATTAATGTTTATAAAAAACTTATAATTTTACACAAAATATTATATATTACCACACCATAATATGTTTTTTCACAATTATTATTTACACACAAAAAAACATATATTATATTTATTCACAAATATTATTTGTAAAAATATTAAAATATATTTATTATAATATCAACACACACAACCCACTTTTTATATATATTAATAACAATTTTTGGGAAACACAAAAACATATTATATTATATTACACACATATTAAAAAATATTATATTTCCCCACACACACTATTATAAACACACAATATATATTATATGTTTTTTATATACACACACACATTATTATTTTATAAAAATTTTTATATTTAATATTATAAAATTATACACACCCCCAAAAACACAATATTATATATTTTATATAACACACACAAAAACAATTATAATATTATTTATAAAAACACACACACATATAATTTTTTATATATTATTATATATATTTAAAAACACACACACATATTATATAAAAAATATTATCATATGTATAAAAAATGTTTTATATATTAAAACACACAATATATTACAAAAAATATATTTATATATATTATATATATAACACACAAAAAATATTATATTATTATTATATACACACACAAAAAAATAAAGTTTTTTATTAAACAAATATGTTTTTTTGTTTTTATATTTTAGGTTTTTTCACAACACCGGGGCACAAATTTTTTTAAATTTTGTTTTTTCCCAAGGAAAACAATAAACTTTTTTTTTTAAATTTAAAAAATATTGATATGTTTAAAATTAAACCATGTTTAAGACACAAAACAATTTTTTTATATGGAAAGTTTAAAATTCAAAAATTATATTTTTTTAAACAACGGTTTCCCCCTTTTTCATAAATTTAATTATTATTTTACGAAAAAGCCTTTTTAAAAAGAATAAAACCTTAATTTCAATATATTTTTATTTCAACACACCCCCAACCACTTTTAATTTATATTTTTTTGGGTTTTCCTTTGTTTTTTATTACCCAAAAATATGATTTCCCCAACATTTATCAATTTTAAAATTATTTATTGTTAATAATTCACACCAACAAAATTTTAAATTATGAATTTTATTTTATTAATATTTTTATATCCCACTATAATTATTAAATAATATATTAAACCCCCAAAACATCCCAACTTTTTTGTATTTTTTGGATTAAAATTTAAATTTTAAAATTTTATTTTTGTAATATTTTAAAGGTTTTTAAATTTTGCTATTCTTTTTCTTGGGGAAGCATTTCTTTAAAAAATTCTTTTAAATTTTGGGTTTTTTACTTCCTTTAATTTTTGAATTAAACAAAAGTTTTACTTTTGGTTTTTTTTAAATTTTGGGTATTGCATTTAGTTTAATTTATTAAAGGTTCTGGTTTTTTTTAAGAATTTGGAAAACCAAAAAAATCCCGGGAAAAACTGGTTTTAAATATGTATTTTTTAAATTTTAAAAGGAATTTTTTCTTTAAAGGTTTTTAACTTTTTGTTTCTTTACCTTTTAAATTTTTTCCCTTTTCCAAAGGGGTTAATTTTTAATTTTGGAAAATTTTCCTTTTACCCTCCAGGAAAATGAAAGCTTAAATTTGGGCCACAATTAAATATTTTTTTCTTTTGTCGGTCTTTGGGTTAAGCCTTTCCAAAAAAATTTATCTTTTAACCAGTTTTTTTCCCTTTGGGTTCTTTTATTGGCCTTTTAAAATCTCCATTTTTTCCCTCCTTTCACCTTCCCCCAAAATAAAAAATTTTTACTTCATTTGGCACAAGGGTTGTTTTTAAAAAGGCCTCCAAAATTAAAGTGTGATTTACTTTTTCCCAAAATTTAAAACATCCCTTTTTTTAAACTTTCGCCAAAGGGGCCAAAAAAAAGTAAAAAAATTTAGGTAATTTTTTTAAAAAAAAAAAAAAAAAAAAAAAAAAAAAGAAAAAAAAAAAAAAAAAAAAAAAAAAAAAAAAAAATTTTTTTTGCGAATTTTTAAAGGGCCCCAATCAAACCCTTTTGCCAAAAAAAATTTTAACCTTTTTGCATTTTTCCCAAAACAAAAAAAAAAAGGGTTTTTTTCAAAATTCAAATTTTTTAGGCCCGTTGAAACTTCTTTGAACCTTTTTTCCCCCCTTTGGGGAAAATACTGCCATCTTCCATCAACATTTCATCACTGCAAGGAAATTAGGTTTGCACTTCGGTGGTACACTAGATTGCTTTGATGGCCGTCCAACATTAAATGTAGTGATTGAGTTTTTGCCAATTGAATCAGTCTTTGTATGATCTCTCAGCTCATCAAGTCTAGTGGTGGAGAAATTATACACTGCCATCATGTCAAAGTCAAAATTCAGTGCCTCAAGCTGTTCTGTCATATTTCTGGGCGATCTGGATAAGTTAAGTTATCAGCCAGATAAAGTAGTTTGCCTTTCGTATAGACTATTTTGAAGTTGTATATTTGCAATTTGAGCATCATTCTTTGTAATCTTGCTGGAGCTGAATGCATAGGCTTCTTTAAAATAGTAACTACAAGTTGGTGGTCAGGTTCAATCTGAATAGCTTGACCATAGATATAATCATGAAGCTTCAAACATGCTAATACTATTGCCAAAAGTTCTTCCTCAATTTGAGCATATTGCATTTCAGTTTGGGCAACTGTTCTCGATGCACAGGCTACTGGTCTGCCATTTTTAAGAATAATTGTGCAAAGACCAAATTTTGAAGCATCACAGGAAAGAGTGACTGGCTTATTCACATCACAGTATCTTAATGTAAGTAGGATGGCAATTTTCTGCTTAAGGTCTTCAGATGCTTTCTGGTGATGTTCTAACCATGACCATGTAACATTTTTGCACTTCAGCTCTCTTAAAGGTGCTATCAACTCATTGAAGTCTGGTATGAACTTGCCTAGTTGACCATGCCTAGGAAACACTGTAGAGCTTGAATATTGACTGGTGCTGACATCTCAAGAATAGCTGCTTTTGCTTAGTCAGGTCTGGTCTCAAGCCAGTACCAGTAAATAAATGACCTACATATGTAACTTCTGGTAGTCTGAATTTTCACCTCAGAGGATTGAGCTTCAGGTTTACTTCACGTACTCTTGTCTAGACCTCTCTCTAGGTTTCTGTCATACTCTGCTTCACCATTGCCTCCAACCAATAAATCATCTACTACTATTATGGCACAAGGATAAGTAGAAAAATGTGCTCCACTGCATGCTGGAAGACTTCACTTGCAGAATTTATTCTAAATGGCATCCTTAGGAATCTGTATCTGCCAAATGGGGTACCAAAAGTAGTTAGTAATGAGGATTTGCGATCAAGCATCCCTTGCCAAAAATGAACTTTTTGCATCCAAGACAGACAAAGAGGTGTCATTCAGTACATTAGAGCTGTGACTTCTTTGACTGCTGTAGTCTCTTCAATGCTTTGCTCAGATCTCTTGGGCCAATACACATTCTGATTTCATCTGAGCTGCTACCATAGATGACATCCATTCATTTGGTTCTGTAGCTGGAAAAACTACACCTTGCTGTACCATTTTATCTAACTGAGCCTTAACTTTATCCTACATAGCTAGTGGAACTTTTCTTGCTGGTCCGACTACGGGAGTGACCTCTGGGTCTAACTTCATGGAATACACAAATGGAAGTTTGCCCGCAACTTGTCATCGAAAACATCAGCATACTCTGAGAAAATGGCTTCAGAAAAATTGGAACTTGAATATGCACTTATGTAATGAACTTCTTTGGTTAAAGAAAGCAAATTCATTCTCAAACTGTCTTTGAGACCAAATAAAACTGTACTGTTTTTTTAACTGCAAAGAATAACAAGCTGAAACACTTCTTAGCCAAATAACATGAAAGCATCACTGAGCCTTCAGTTTGAATTTCTTCACTTCCATAAGCAACAAGTTTCACATTACTGGCCACATTGAGTTATTCATTAGTTCTCACTTTAGCAAATGTGTCTGCTGATATAACATTACAACTGTGAACCAGTGTCTACTTTAAGCTCTGTGGATTTACCATTGATCTAGATCACACAAAACCCTTCGCTCTTTGCCAATAAATTCACTGCATCAACTTTTTCACCAATCACTAAAACACCATCTACATAAAAAGTGGACTGCTGCAACTCTATTTGATCAATTTTCTTTTTTGTGTGACCCCTTACAACTATGTGGGGTTTGCTTGATTTGCAAAACATTTGAAAATGGTTCTATTTTTTACACTTGTGACATTACTGACCAAGTGCTAAGCATTTCTCTCTTTTAGACTCATGATTGGCACCACAACTGCAACAGTTAACAATAAAGCTGGATTTCAGTTTTGCTAATTCACATTTGTACTGCACTTAGCATGCTCCTTTAACTTAACTAATCTTAGAACTTGCTGGAAAACTACTTTGTTTCCTTGGTGAACCAGCAGGGGTTGTGGCTGCCATGTGCTTAAGCCTAATTCTGTTTGCCATGTATTGCATGCTGCCTGCATTTGCTCTGGAACCTACTGAAACGATGGTCTTGTCACTTGCAAGCATACTTGTGTGTTTTTCTGTAACTTCATGGATTTGACAAATATCAATGGCTTTACTTAATGTTAAATCACTCTCACGAAGGAAAATCTTTCTCACAGCAGCACCATTATACCACAGACATGAGCCCGTCTTTTATTAACTCATCTTTTAAATCACCAAACTGACACATTTTAGCTTTGTTTCTCAGGTCAGTTATATAAGCTGCAAAAGTTTCCCCTGGTTTCTGATCTCTCGTGTAAAACAAATGCCTCTCTAATGTAATATTTGTCTGGGGGTTACACATTTCTCTGAATCTGCGCTTCAAACACTCGGGGTCTTCCCTTGATTCAGCCTGCACAACAATAGGATGATTTTTCACCTTCTCCCTCATACTGCTGGTGCATCCACAAATGAACGCACTCTTTCAATGGCCTCTGAACCATCTAGGTTTAGCAAAATGAATGCCCTGGTGCGTGGATCTTTGTCTGAATAAGCTGCTTGTATAAAAATATTGTACTCTTGCTCAAATATTCTCCAATTCTCTGCAATATTCTGAATAAATACAAGTGGCAAGGGCTTTAAAAATCCATCTGCCATATTACACATCACAGTGAAGGGTTTTGCAAATAAGCACGGAAACACACACACACATGCCAGAAATTTATGCCAGTATTTGTAACTTTGCTCAATAGCACAACAAACCTCTGTATAACTGAACTTTGCAAAATAAGTCTCTCGGGCACTGTAATACTCCTGAAATTACTGTACTGCAAGAAATCACCTCAAATCAGTTTAAAAAACATTGCAAATAACTGCACAATGCGAATGAACTGAGCAAGAGAAGTTCAGAGTCTGTAACATTTCAGAGTAATTGCATTTTACAAATAAACAGTTTAACAGCACACTGAAATTTACCCAAAATGTCAGTACCTTGCTAGGCAATTCTTTACACTGCAAGAAATGCACTGTAATGGCGGCAATTTACGAATAGGCACACCCAGCACAAGAAACTTTTCAAAATGGCTATACTTTGACTGTACTTCATAAAATAGTTGCACTTTGCACACAAATAAACCCTTCAGAATACATGCACAGTAATAAGCACACAATGTAAGCACTTTTACACACTTTGAAATACTTTGAATAAATCTAGTTATCCCCTTGATACAATGCAAGGTTGTGGTTATGCCAAAACACAGCACTTTGCCAAAAAACAAAAGTCGCTTTGCTTTACTTATGCTTAATGTGCCCTTTTTGCCCTTATTATATTTGTTTTTTCTTGTTTAATCTCTTTTCATGCCCCTTGTACTTTTCTTGTGCTTGTTTTACTCTACACATCCCCGTTTTGCTTTAAACAATCATTTTGCTTTTCTGATAATCATTTCATCAAATATTTTAATTTTAAACATTTTGCTTAGTTAATGAACTTTTTGTGCCTCCAGCTTGTTTAATAATGCGGTTTGTGCCCTTGTAATGCTCTGTTTTATATTTTTCTACAAAATAAGCAATTTGTATGAATTCTCATTACCTTTGATTCTTTTCTGGCTCTTCTTCATGCTCATTTCTCTTAGCTTACCTTCACTGTCATCTCTGCACCTCATGGCTTCGAATATCATTATCTGGAATCCCAGTTCTGACACCATATCGCTCTCCTACTTTAGATACTATACAAGAGTCTTCATGGGTTCTGTTTAAGCAGCTTTATTATATAGAAACACATCACAATAGAAGTTTACTGACTTTAACTTAAGTAACTTGTATGCAAACAAACTACTGCAATCATACATTCTCACTTTCTGGCTGCACTCCCAAAAAGGCACTGGGCATAGCACGGGGAATAGCACGTGCCCGGTATTTTTATGTGCACATTCAGTCATTGACATGCTTCTTAAAGATACAGCACATACAATTTGATCTACACTTCCCATAGCATACATTCATATATTCAGCAATGGAAGAGAAAGTACAGTTTTGTACCTACCATAAATGTAGATGTTCGAGTGCTAATACAGCTGCAGTAATCACAGATGGGTTTTCTGTCATTGGGCGGTCCTCGGTCAGTCAATTCCAAAGTCTAGGTCCGGCCGGTTGTTGTCGCTTCTTCCTGACGCCAGTGCGAGGGTATATAAGACACAGCCGACGCCATTTTCTTCAGTCTTTCTTGCCCCAGATGTCAGGTGCCCCCAGAAGGAAGGCAATACATAAATTATATATATAATCAAGCAATGCAATATAATCAAAATCAGCAGTTGCAAGCAAATACACCATAGAAGGATAACCCAATCAGGTTGTATGAGGAGGTGTTAGCCACTAGGCCTTTACCAAGAGGGGAAGGAGGGAGGGAAATTGCAGCTGTATTAGCACTCTAACATCTACATTTATGGTAGGTACAAAACTGTACTATGTTCATCGTGCATACAGCTGCAGTAATCACAGATGGGTAGAATCCCAAAGCTACGCACAGGGTGGTAGGCACTAGGTGGAACTGGGAGCAGCCAGAATGCCCTGCAACACAGCAGTGGCAAAGCCTGCTCTAGTTTTGGAGTATAAAGGCAGGTGGTAGTGTTTTGTGAAGGTATGCACAGAACTCCAAGTGGCTGCCTCCAAATTATCTTTGGTAGGGACTCCTCTGAGGAAGGCTGTAGAGGTAGCTGTGGCCCTTGTGGAGTGGGATCTGATGCCTGTAGGAACAGGTTTGCCATGAAAGGAGTAACAAAACCGTATGCAGTGGCCTATCCATTTTGAAATAGTCTGTTTGGAAATTGTCTTCCCTTGAGCTCCTACAGCATAGGACACAAAAAGTTGTTCTGATTTCCTGAAAGGCTTTGTTCTGTCCAAATAGTAATGTAGCTGTCTATGGATGTCTAAGGAATGTAGCAGCTTTTCCCCTTTGTTTTGAGGATTGGGGTAAAAGGTAGGTAAGTGTATGGCCTGATTTAAAGCTACCCTGGATACTACCTTAGGCATAAATGACGGGTTGGTTCGTAGGGAAACCCTGTCCTGATGGAAGATGAGAAAGGGATGCACAGCCATGAGGGCTTGTAGTTCCGAAACCCTACGAGCTGAGGTAATGGCCAGAAGGAAAGCTGTTTTCCAGGACAAATATTGCAAATCTGTTGAGGCAGCTGGTTCAAAGGGAGGTAATGTTATTTTTTCTAGAATGTAGTTAAGATCCCAGGCTGGTATTGGTTGTTTCCTTGCAGGTCTTATATTCTTAGCTCCTCTGAGGAACTGTCTTAAAAGTGGGTGAGAGAATAAGGGTGGATCAGTGTTGTATTCTGCAGAAATGGCTGAGGCATGAATTTTGATGGAGGAAAATGAAAGTCCACTGTTCAACAGCTCAGCTAGATACTGTAATATCTGAGGCAAATTCAGTTTTCTAGGATCCTGGCCTTTTTCTCATTCCAAGCAAAACCGTTTCCATTTTGCGGAGTAAGCCTTTCTAGTAGATGGCCTTCTGGCCTCCAAAATGACATCCTGCACCTCTTTGGAGAGTAAGGTCTGTTGTGGTGTTAAGGAATTTTCCATGCAGCCAGATTGAGTGTTTTCAGCTGACTGTGAAGAGTTTTGTAGCTGTGCTGAGTCAGTAGAAGAGGCATTAGAGGTAGGGTCCAGGGAGGAGTATGTGTTAGGCTCCTCAGGAGTGGGTACCAGTGTTGTCTTGGCCAGTCTGGAGCAATCAGCATCATCTTCGGTCTATCTGCTCTTGCTTTCAAGAGCACCTTGGGCAGAAGAGGCAAAGGTGGGAAAGCGTTAACTGTCCATGCTGCCCAACTGAAAGAAAGGGCGTCCACTCTCCAGGCCTTTGGATGAAAGGTCCTTGAACAGAACTTTTTCAATTGATGATTCCTGTGGGAGGCGAAGAGATCTATGTCTGGCCTTGCCCATGCTTGGATTATCTTTGTAAACACTTGAGGATGCACCTTCCATTCTTGTGGGTCTGTCATATTTCTGCTTAGATTGTCTGCCAGCGTGTTTTCCAATCCTGGCAAGTACTGTGCTTGAAGTTCGATTTTCCATTCCAGAGCCAAGTTCCAAAGTGACATGGCTAGCCTGCACAGGGGGGTATGAATGTGTTCCACCTTGTTTGTTTATGTACCACATTACTGTGGTGTTGTCTGTTCTTATCAATAATTGCCCTGGATGCAGGAGGTCCTTGAAAGCTGTAATTGCATTTATCACTGCTAGCATTTCTTTTTGATTGATGTGAAGGTGCTTTTCCTTTTGGGACCATTTGCCCTGAATGCACATGTCTGTCATGTGCGCCCCCTAGGCGTAGTCTGAGGCGTCTGTTGTGATGACTTGATTTGCTTGAGGCTTGCAGAATGGAACACCTGTGTTTGTTTGGCATGCTTGGGCCCACCAAAGAAATTCCTTTTGCAAACATGGGATTATTGGAATTATTGTTTCCAAACTGTGGCTGTGTTAAGACCATAGGTTTTTTAGGTACCATTGAAGTTTCCTTATATGCAACTTTGCACATGGGATTAAAAGAATGCAAGTTGCCATGAAGCCCAGAGCCTGCAGGATTTTCCTTGCAGTGAGCCTGGTACAATTTGCTAGTATTTTGAAGTACTGAGTTAGTTGCCCCTGTTTTTCTGGCATAAGATAGGCCATCTGGGTGTTTGTGTCCAAGTTGGCACCCAGGAAAGTTATTTTCTGAGATGGTGTTAGCCTGGATTTCTCTTTGTTGACTGTGTATCCCTGAGAATTCAATAACAGTGTTACATAAGCCAGATGTTCCAGAAGTATGTGCTTGCTGTCCGCTTGGATCAGGCAGTCGGTCCAAATAAGGGTAAATTTGTATCCCTTGAAGTCTGCAGTAGGCAATTACTGATGCCAGGCATTTCGTGAATACTCTGGGCGCAGTAGATAAGCCAAAGGGCAATGCAGAGAATTGATAGTGAATTGAACCTGCAAGAAATCTGAGGTATCTTCTGCAGCTTTGTCTGATTGGGACATGCAGGTATGCCTCCTTGAGGTCCAATGTTACCAGCCAAAACTCCTTGCCCAGCATGGGAAGAAGCTGCTGTAATGTGAGCATCCTGAATTTTGGTACGAGTAGAAATGTGTTTAGGATGGATAAGTCCAAAATGGGTCTCCAGTCGGTTCCTTTCCTTGGTACCAGAAAAAGTCTGGAATAAAAACCTTGACCTTGTTCGTGGGTAGGTACCTCTTGAATAGCTTTCATGTCCATAAACTTTGAAATTTGTATTTGAGCCTCTGCCCTTTGTGTGGCAGGTTCGGCATGCCTCTCATTTTTGGAAGAGTGTGAAAATGAAATCTGTAGCCTCTGTTTATAATGTCCAGGATCCATTTGTCTGTTGTGATAATATGCCAATTTCTTGTAAATAATGCCAGCTTTCCTCCCAAGGGTGCTGTCAGCTGAGACTTGCTTGGCATGAAAAGGGGGAAGTCATTGGGTTTGTTTCCTGTATTGTTGTGCACTGTCTTCGCCACCTCTTGGTGCTGGAGTTTGCCATTGTCTGCCTCTATATGATCCTTGAGGTCGCCCCTCTGCCCCTTGTGCCTGTATCTACCTCTTTGGGGCTTGTCCGTGGCTGGAAAGGACCAGTTTTTGAAGGCCAATTTCTGCTAAAACATGGTGGTTGAACCTGTAGAAAAGCTTTGACAGTTTATATAGATTTAGCTTTTTCTTCCATTTTCCGTAGTATCTCCTCAGCATTAGTACCAAATAGTACATCCTTTTGTAAAGGGGCATCTAGTAGTTTAGCTTTAACATGGTCAGGCAAGGTTTGTTCCCTAAGCCAGGCATGTCTAATGACTGATCCTGTCACAGCAGCTCTACTTGAGGCCTCTAGGGCATCATAGCCACATTGTAAGGTGCTTACCCACTTGTTTTGCACTATGCATCATATCCTGCAACTCCTTCAAATCTGGTTGTTCAGGTTGAGACATTTTATTTCTTAATTGTGATAACAGAAACTGCTGATATTTAAGCATATGGAACTGACAATTTAAGGCCCTCATGGCTAGGTGGCCTAGGTATATACCTTTTTCCCCACCTTCTAAGGATCTAGACTCTCTCGAAGGTAGTGGATTCTTAGCAGTAGAGGCCTCATTCCCTTGGGGCCTTGAGAAATGGTTTCAGGGTCAGCATTATGGCTTTGTAAAGAAATTGGTGAGAGTTAGGAACTCTGTAGTACCTATCAGGCTTGACTGGGGCAGGAGGCAGGGAATCCGGATTTAGGCAAGCCTACGAGTAAACATTATCAAGTATGTCCAAGACAGGAGGTATCGCCAGAGGTCTGTGCTGAGGTAACAAAGAAATTCCCAAGTCTTTTCTTGGAATCAGAAAAGTCTTGGCCTTCCCAATGGAAGTGTTCCCTCAAGGTGTGCAAGGTTTCCCAAAAGAAAAATCCTCTGGGGAGATACAGAAGGAATGGACTGCTCAGCATCCGAATCTTCAAAAGGGGAGTAAGTGTTCCTCTTCATCAGAATGTTCTGAAAAATGGAGTCCTGGTCAGAAGAGGGAGAAGCTTCCTCCACTCTGGGTCTCTTGTCTGGAGGTTGGGAACCCCTGATAACAGTAATTAAATCCTCAGCCATTTTTAGCATCTGCTTTTTAGGCATGGGGCCTGAGATGGGCCCTGTGCAACAGGCCTCTTGGGATGCATGGCTGATTTGGACTTAGTAAAGGCCTTTATGGAAAAGGAAGATGAGGGTCTACACCATGGGTGGAAGTGGACCTGTCCACATTAGGAGGCTCAACACTCACAGTGGCTTCGTGGTTGTAGTCTGGGTATAATGAGGTACCTCGGTCTTGGTTACAGAGGACACCGCCAAAGAAGTGTCGCCGGTAGTCAGGGGCTGCGAGAGGTTCGCTGAGAACCGGACCACGTAGCCGGTTTTGGAGTGGTGTTGGTGGAGACCATGACCTCAAGCGGGTCTTTGTCCTTGCGTTATTTGGACAAAACGTAGTCTGAGTATCCAACGATTTTATAATCAAAGGCTTTACCAAAAAGTGCTGGGCGAACTCACCGACGCTAATAGTGCTTATTGAAAGTAGCGAGTTTACAGGCCGAGACGTTGTGGTCTGGGCCTAAACAAGGTATGCAGAGGGAATGGAAATCCTTATGCGGTATTTGCTTCCCACAAGAAATACAATTTTTAACTTTGTCTGACATTGGTCTGAGGCAAGAAAAGTTTCAACGGGTACTTAGCTTTAAAGAAGACTTCGGTTTCCAATTTTCGTAATTTCAGGAGCTGGCCGACCGCACTTGCGAACTGCTTCTGCTTCGGCACCGCCGCAAAAAGACTGAAGAAAATGGCGTCGGCTGTGTCTTATATACCCCTGTCGCACTGACGTCAGGAAAGAAAGTGACAACAACCGACGCCGGACCTAGACTTTGGAATTCGGCCGACCGAGGACCCGCCTGACGGCAGAAAACCCATCTGTGATTACTGCAGCTGTATGCACAATGAACATCAGCAAGATATACTGTATGATGAAGACAGTATCACTAAATGCAATCTCTTTCCCATCTCTCTCTCTCTCCCCGATTCCCAGAAATGAAGAGAAACAGCTGCCAATTGCTTCAACTACTGTATACTATAGTGAGAAATCATGGTACATATGCATTTTCTTCTAATTATCCTTGCACAGTCTTTCTCTGTACCCTTAAAAGTATAACCATGAAGTCAGTATATTTATATATGGTGGTGTGGGGAGACTTTCAGCCTGGGGAAAAAAAAACTTTTTGGACTTCTATCCACAGATTCAACTTTAATTCAATTAATTTAATCATCAAATATACAGCTGGCAGATGGTGCAAAAACTATCACAAAAAGGAATGCATAGAAACTTCTTTTCCCTAGTGACATGAGAAACATGCTTATATAAGTACCTTAGCATAGTTTCATAGTCAAGTACAAGTCTAGCTGCCCTTGTGGGCCATTTTAAGACTAGCTAGTTTCCCTTTTTGTGCTCAAAGTAACTTATCCCATTTGGTTATAGATTGGCCTTACCTGTCCCATGTTCGATAATTAGATATTACCCTAATGAGAATAACTGGAATCATACCATAGATAACTTGAGGGCACTCATGCAAGGGATAAAGCTTTTGTCCATTAGTTGAACAGGGGGCAAAATCTTCTGTTTCACATCCATAAAACAAAGTGCTTGAATATGGATAGAGATGAACTGTGTTTTATGTGGATGGGGAGTTTGCTCCACTACAATGGTATCCTCTAGGAGATATACCTGTCCCTCCAAACCACTCTGTTGAGGTTTAGATCTCTAGATGGAGTATTTCTGATGTCACTGACTTGCTGATGTGCAATAAATCCATCAGTAATGGGCTGGAGGATGCCTTGTATGCCAGATACAGGTCACCTCTTAGCAGTCTGTAGGAGACAGAGTATAGTGACAGAGCTATTAGTCGGTCCATGCAGGACATGTTGTATAAGCCTTGTATCCTTTTAGTAAAATATCTCTGTGGGCATTCCAGCTGTTGCATGTGTCTGGACAGATGCATGCCAAAGGGGCATTATACTCAATGATTAGCCCAACAAGGGCCGAGTAAAAGGGTACAATGATATCCCTAGATCTAGACTCAATTCCTTTGTTTCTAAGCTGTGTAATACAGGAGAACTTTCTTAAAAAAACAGAAATAGGTTGGTCAAAAGTTAGTCAGTGTTCGCAAAAGTTCAAAAATCCTAAACACTGTGGTCATCTCTTAGGGACGTACTGTCACTGTAGTAGTTCCCTGGGGTAGAGGACTTCCTGAAGGGTACAATAATGCATTTTTTGGCATTCAGTTTCTATGACTTTAGCATCAGTTATTTAAGACAAACCTTCCTCCAGGATTGCTAAGTCATTTGGGGATTCAATGACTGCTCCTAGTTTGAACTTAGTCGGTCAGAGCCCTTTTTACTTCAGAAAAGTAGATGCCAAACAGGAGAGGTCCCAGCATAGAATCCTGGAGGACTTCACTGGGAAGTGGAACATCAACAGTTTCTGAAACTGCATCCTTCAATTAGATTCTTCTATCACAAAATGCAGCGTCTATTTTTGCAACTTTATATAAATACTTATGTATCTGTAAACAGTTATGTCTTTATTCAGTAATGCTTCAAAGTAAGGCGTTTACGTATTATTTGCATATTTACTTACCTACTCAAATGTCAGGTTATCCAAATGACCTACAAGCCTCTCTTCAGTGAAGGCCTGTAAACAATATTTCGCTATTACATTTTGCATTAAAAACAAAATATAAACCTATAGACAGGGTCATACAGTGGAAAAAGTATGTAACAAACAAGTTCAGCTAAATGATAACTCACAGCAAACAACTATAGGTCACAGGCAATTCATTCATGTACTGACTTATGCAAAGGTAGTTAAGACAGACTGATTCAAATAGTAAGTAGCACAGAAAGCATGTACAAACAAGATGATTAAAATTTGTGTCAGCACTAGGATTTTACCCAGAAAAAAACAATTACATATAAAGTATCCCATGTTACAGTTGGACAACAGGTTCAGAATGGGATTACAGTAACACTAGTTAGACCACCAGAATAATTTATCCAGTATGGTATCTTACAGAGTAAAATAGACAAATGATATACCACTAGAAGGAAACCTGCAAGTAGAATGTTGGGATATATATTGCAAGATTCAAGGAATTCGGAGCAGATTGAAGCGAGATGCTATTACAATAGTATCTATAAACACGGATCATGATTTTCCATTTTTCTGGGAAAAATACCAGCATATCCCAAATTTTGAGAGTCTGAGTACTAGAGTAACTCAATGATTCTCATCAAATCTACTACTTATAACACTGTCACTCTTTTGTGTTCAGTACCCAAAATCCCTTTTATGCGTACTGAACACAAAAGAGTGACAGTATTATAATCCCTTTTAGAAGCCGCGGTGGTACAGCGGTAGCGTTGTTACCTCACAGCAAGAGGTTCTCCCGTTCGATTCTCGGCTTGGCTTGGGAGTGTCTTCTGTGTGGAGTCTGCACGTCCTCCCCGCAGTTGGGTAGCGTTCGAAAGACATGCATGCGTAAATGGGCGTGCCTTCGTTGAAGGTTGGGCGTCGAGCTGGCACCTTGGCATTTCATAAAAATTTACTGCCAATCATTAGCGGACCGGAGTTACACTGTGGTGACCCCTTACCGGGAAAAGCCGAAAGACCAACAGCAACACAAAATCCCTTTTAATTTTTCACTAGAAAATTATAATGTAATGACAGAAAAGACAGGAATTTACGCAATCATGTACATTTCATGCATTTTCTCTCATAAAAACAGAACTTAATTTTTTTGGAGGAAAGCGTAAATGAATGTACCTGTCCATAACTAGTTAAGTGACACCAATCCATCTATGTTAAATTACTCTAGGTTAGGCATTTTTCATATTGTTTTTTATCAGCGTTCCTGTACTTCTTTCAGCTATCACTTGCAACACCAAAATCACTGAAGACTGAATTCTGGAGTAATGCAAATACATTTTGTTTCAAAACTGCAGACTTGTCTTCTGAACTATTAGTGAACACAAAGAAGTTCTTCCATACTTTTAATGTTTCAGTTAGAATTATTTTTATTAACTGTCATGTGCACTTCACTTGAGAATATCACCTACTGGGCAATACTTTTCACTGAAGAACTATAAAAAATATTGAAAAGATTGTTATTTGAGATTAATAGAATGCATTTTCAAATCTAACCTACCCTCTTGCAAACAACATGGGGTCAGGAATGGATCTAATACTCAAACTGCTCTTTCTACACATACTAATTATATTTACAAAGCAAAGGAGAAAGGAAAACAGATTTCCTATTTTTCAACCTAAAGTATCAATTTGACTGTCACCCATATGCTCTCACTTGATGCACTAACTTTGATATCAGTGACAATGCCTTAAAATAGTTCTTATCTTGCTTGCATCACTGAATTTTCACACAAATATGGATGGATCACATCAGAAGGAGGCACCTCTCAACTGAAGTTCCACTAAAGATCCATTCTATGCCACTCTTGTTTTTAGTTTTTATAATTTACCATTTAACTTAACCAACTTCAATTAGAAGTTATGTATGTACTATAACTTGGCATCTGTGTTGTCCATTTTCATTCTTCCTCACGGATGGGTATCTGATCTGATCTCATGTTCCAACTCGGCTGCATCTACCAGACTTCAGACCCAAAACTGTAGCTCCTCCCTCTACCCATAATGCCATACTCCACCCCCAACTACTCAGATCAAGTTTGCTGTCTTATCCCCATGATGTTACTGAAATAGAAGACTAGGAAAAAGACTTGAGGCTCAAACCAAGAACATGCTGGTTGCAACATAGCCAAAGATCCTTTAGGAGTGACAGGGCTGGGCGATGGCTGGGTGAAAAGGTGAGGAATAACGAAAATGGACAAGACAGATGCCAAGTTATGCTAAGTACATAACTTCTAAATCTGATGATGTCCTTTGCATTCTTCCTCAAAACTGGGTGAAAGTCCCCAGCTACATAACTGTCAGGAAGCCCTCAAGAAAGGACAGGTCGCAGCACTGCCAAACCAAAGGAAGCTCTGCTTCTGGAGATGAGGTCTAACTTGTAATGTGCAACAAAGGTACAAGTCTTTGACCAAGTGGCTGCAACGCAGATGTCATCAATGGAAGTTCTTGAGGAAAAAGCAGATGATGTTACCATAGATCTAGTGGAGTAAGCTCTACGAGAACAAGGCAAATCCAAACTTTTCTGAGAATAAATCAGCGATAGACAAATCAGTGATCCATTTAGCTAGAGTAATTTTGGAAACGGGAAAAAGATACAGCTGATAAGACTTCCTGTATGGTTTTGTTTTGTGAAGATAAAAACATAATTGTCTGTGCACATCAAGAACGTGCAGCATGTATTTGTCTTTATTGGAAAAGTTTGGAAAGAAGACTGGTAACTGTATAGACTGGCTAACGTTAGTCTCCGTAGCCAATTTAGGCAGAAAGGAAGAGTTGGTTTGAAGAGACACCATATCCTTGTGAAAAATAATGTAAGCCGGCCTTGCTGATAAGGGTTGTAGCTCAGAAATACTTTTTGCTGAAGTGATAGGTACCAACAATACTGTTTTGCAAAAAAAACATCATATTGCATTTGTCCGCCAGTTCAAAGGGTTTCTGAGTTAAACCCAGAAGGACCACTGTCAAATCCCAAGAAAAGGGATCCTTTATTGGAGGTCTGATTAGGTAGCTTCCCTTCATGAAAGCTTCACATAATCTGGAAGACACCAAGGATAATGATTAATTTCCCATGGAAATTGGATATGCCTGCCAAATTAAGTTTAATGGTAGCAAAACTTGAGTATTGAGAAACAGCAGAATAGCCAAAGTAGGTGCTGAAAAAGGATCAATATTCTGACTGGAAGCCCAGATAGAAAAATCTTTTCCATTTATTTCTGTAGATTTTCTTGATGGAGGCTTTCTGAGATGCCAAGATAATGTCACGAACTAGGGAAGAGAGCCTGGACCATCTGACTATTACTGGAAGTTGAGAAACCATGCGGTCAGCTTGAGGGCATGAAGATTGGAATGTTGGATTCCTGATGGATGGAATAGGAGATCCCATAGGGGTTCCAGTATCCATGGAGGATATTTCAAGTGAGACCAGATGAAGGGGAACCACACCTGATGAGGCCAGAAGGGAGCAATGAGGATGACCGAGCTCTTCAGCCTGCTTGCTTTCTGTAGGAACTTTGGTATTAGAGAAGGAGGGGGGAAAGCACAGAGGAGACCCGGGGGCCAATTGTGAATCAGAGCATCCCTTGGTGACTCCCCTGGAGGGGGGAACAGTGCAAAGTACTTGTTGCACTTGTTGAGGGGGGAGGCAAATAGGTCACAGCAAGCTAGCCCCAGCGGTCTAAAAACAAGTTCGCTACTGTCCGATTGAGGGACCACTCATGAAGGATCAGAATGGACCTGCTGAGTCTGTCCACCAGCACACTGGTTTTCCTGGTATATGCGCTGCAATAAGAAAGCGGTCTGAAGAGGTCACCCAATCCCAAACCCTCATGTCCTCTCTGCACAACAGGTAGGAACAGGTTCCTCCTTGTTTGTTGATGTACTACACTACTGACATGTTGTCTGTGTGGATCACAATCATCCCAAGAGGGAGAGCATCCTGGAAGACTTGTAACATTAAAAGGACTGCCCTCATCTCTAGGACAGTGATATGCAACTCAGTCTCTGAGGGGTTCACGTGCCTTGGACAATCTTTCCCTGAACCCCAGTTGTGAGGCACCCGTGGTCACTGTGACGACTGTGGAAAGAAGACAGAATGGTCTGCCCAGGAACAGATGGTCTGAATCCACCAGTGTACATGACATTTGCAGACTTCAGTTAGTTTTATGGGAAAAGATAGAGGCTGGCAAAGAATGGACCACTGCACCACCAATGTCCATTGAAATACTTGCATAAAAAATATTTGTAGAGGAACTAGAAGAATGGCAGCAAACATCGACCCCAGCGCTTGAAGTACTAGTTTTGCTGAAGGGGACGGATAAGACAGTAAGGCCTGCACCTGATTTCTCAATGATGTATTGCGATGAAGAGGTAATGATACCACTTGAGTAGTAGTATTCAGTTGAGTTCCTATAAATTCCAAAGTCTGATCAGGTGTTTTGATATGACATGGTTTACTGAGATACCCTAGTCATTGGGGATCTGGAACACTTAGTCCCTGGCTTGTAGGAGTTGATGCCGGGATGGTGCAGTGAGGAGCCAATTGTCCAAATAGGGGAACACCTGGTATCTTTTGAGTCTCAAGTGAGTTGCCACCACTGCCATGCACTTGAACACCTGAGGGGGCTGTGGTGAGTCCAAAGGGCAGTGCTCTGATCTAGTAGTGATAGGAGACATCTGCACTTTCAGCTGGGAATCCAAGTATCTGTCTATTTTGATGTGACAGTACACAGCCTGGAGATCTATACAGCGCATCCAAACATCCATTCACAAACCGTAACCATTTGGAACATGGACTTCTTTACAAACTGGTTCAAAATGCATAGATCCAGAATTAGTCTTAGGTCCCGTTTTCTTTGGCACTAAAAATAAGTGGGAATAAATTCCGAATCCCGTTTGGATGGGACCTCCTGGATGACTTTCCGTAGCAGCTTTTCTATTTCTTGAGCTGCGTATTCCCTCTGGGTGGAACATTTAAGAGATTCTTCCTTTGAATGGGAGGTGGAAAGCAGAAGGGGTATGTATTAACTTCGGGATATGATTTTTAGCACCCATGAATTGTTTATGATGTTCGTCCAGGAGTTCAGGTGCAGGGAAAAAATGACCCCCGATGGACTCCAGAAATGAACAGTTGGGCAACGCTTCAGGAGCGGTGTTAGGGCCATATCAGGAAAAAAGTGTCTCTGAAGCTCTGCTTTTGTGAACCCCTCTCTGCCTCTGGGGCAGCGTTTTCCATTGAAAACTCCTCCTCCCCTGCTTCGGGAGGAAATATCCCCTCGAGTGTCCTGAAAAGCCCCCCCCCCTCGAGACTTATGGGAATACATTTTCTTACTACCTCACTGGTTCCTACAGAAGGAATGCTGGAGGATAGAAAACTTGATTCCAATGGCAGACAGTGTCCTTTCTTCTTGCTCGCTGCATGTGAATATATCATTCACCAATGGTCCAAACAAGGAGGAACCAAAGGGGGCATTTACAAATGACACGTTAAAGGGTTTTACAAAGTCACATAGCCTCACCCAGGAATGTCTCCTAATGGCTATGCCTGAACCAGCTGCTTGTGAGGTACCCTCCTTGCCATGGGAGATCAGCCTGATCAATGCTTTGGAAATGGATGAGAGAGTGGCCAGTTGAGGTTCTCCTCAGACGTGAATGGAGTTGGAGAGCTCCTTGATCAAATCTCTGCAAACAAGTGAAGTGCTCCAGGTAGTTTAACAACTACAGTGTAAAAGTAACTGAAGTGTACACACTCTTTCCAAACCTGTCCATCACTCTGGACTTCTTGTTTGGCCGATGGACAGAGAAGCTTTGTTCGGCCAGCTCCTACGTAGTGGCTGCTGCCACTGCAATGACATCAACTGGGATTCCCTTGCTTCAGAGAGGTCTGTCTGAAGCGGGGACTGAGAATTTGTCCGGATGCCTGGAGATGGGCTAGACAGTGACCAATTCCTTCCAAGCCCGGCAGAAAACCAAGTCAATAAGTTCATCTGCTGGGGGGAGTGTCATCTAAGACGTAGATGGGCCAGCCTCCAGGAACACTGATTCCTCAGGAGAAGGAGATTGGGAAGACCAGCCACCCTTTTATTTGTAGATTTCCAGGATATCTCCAAAGCAGACATCATCAGGTGGTGATTGGGAGGATCCTTCTCCCTCAATGAAATTGGTGTCTTCCATGAGAGACTCCCATAGGGGAGTCTATGTGCCTCCTCTTACATGTTCTCTTCTGAGGAACCTCTTCTGCGGGGTGTTTGTGAGAGGTGTTGGGGGGGGGGAACCTGTGTGGAGGATTCCTGGAACTGGCTTACCCTTTAGAACAGAAATGATGGGCTCAGTGCTCAGACTCGATGAGGGGTGAGGGATAGGATCTGTGATCAGAGAGGACAGCTCTGTGCAAAACAAAAGCCCTTTCCACTACCTGAAAGGCTGATGGAGCCAGGGAGACCTCTCCACCCATCCTCAGAGCTGAAGCTACTGAAGAAAAGGACTTGACCAACCCCTGATCTGGGCCCTCTGGAGGGAATCAGACCCCAGCTATCAAGAGCAGAGGCAGTGAGGGAAAGGGATGGATCCAACAAAGTAGAAGACGAACCCAACCCCTCGGACCTGGCGCAAACCTGTCAGATCCAAGATCCATCCTGATCCAAAGGCATCAGAGTAAGGTTGATCAGGGACACTGTCAGAATCAAGGAAGGAAGCTTTCTCTGATCTGACGCCAATCCTCCTGGGGATCTTTGATCCTGGCACTCTGAGACCGCAAGTTGGATTGGAGAAGGAGAAATAATCAGCTGGGAAGGAGCACTCATGGATCCAGTTGGGGACAGAGAACCCCATCTGAATCTGAACCCTGAGAAATCTCTGCATCATCCTGTCCATGTCTGCTTCTATCAAACTCCTCGAAGATCTGGACAAAACAGTGGAGGGGGACTGGAATGCTTCCTCAGAGTCTCAAATAACTTCAAAGACAGGGCTGGAGAAACTGACTTCAGCACAAATTCCGGTATGAGACCTCTGCTGGTCAGATCTGTGGGTTTAGGATCTGACAGGAGGTGGATGGAGGAGGAGAGCTAATAGCATGGGCTGTACCAGTCAGATCAGAAGAGTGTGGTGGATATGAGGGTCAGCCCAAGGTCTTTGGATTAGATGAGGTCAGATCTCAGAATTTCTTTAGCCTTTTCAGCAGGTTCTGAGGAAGCGCTTGGGGATTTCAGAATGGGTCTTTTCAAGGATTCTGAGGAAGGCTGTGAAGCCTTGCACGGGGGGGGGGGGTTGAGCCCCAGTAACAGCATGCAGAAGGCCTCTTCATATCAATTTGTTTCTCCTGTCAGAGAGCACCCTTTGGTTAAAAGTCACACAAACAGCTCAAGGTAAATCAAGGTGGGCTACTCCTAGCCAATATACGCACTTCTTGTGGGCATCAGATTTAGGTATCTAATGCCCACGAAAAGTTCACTTGGCTTCTCCATTCTGTCAGATATTTTTGTGAAGTAACCCTGGAGAAAAAACAGGTTAACACAGGCAAGACAGGAAAACCAGATGTTGATCTACAAGAAAAACTTTTTTTTCCTTTTTTTTTTTACCAGATAGTTATAAATTCTATATACAGGGGGACAGAGTTGCAGGCCAAAATGCCAAGAGAAAACAGTACTACACAATCAATTGGAAAAAAAGGAGACCCTAGCACCAGCGAAAACTGGAGGGAGGAAGAAATATGACCAAAGGTTAACCAAAGTAAAGTATCTAAAGAGAAAAAGAGGCAATATAGTACCAAAAAAGAACTAGCTTACTGACTCGAGTTGGACCATTCGTCCTATCTCGATGGTGGCAAATGACATCTGATGAGTTGGGGATGGAGTGGGGGTTATGGGTAGAGGGAGGAGCTCGAGTTTTGGATGTAAATTCTGGTAGATGCAGCTGAGTCGGATCCAAGGCCCATTTGTGTGGAAGAATGAAAAGGACAACATCAAATCTACATGTTATACACTGCAGAAATCAGCTCAGACTATTCATTATCCAAACCGCAAGAAAACTTGTCTCAGAATTTCAATTCATCATGGAGTTGGCCTACTAAAATGGGCTTAGTTATTAACTGTAAAAAAAAGAAAATTACAGTGGTGTACAAAACCAAGAAAAGCAAAAATTACCCTACCATACTTATTAAATCTCTATCTACTACACCATATGTTTACTCCTTTTACAAATTATTGACCTCATTTTCCTAATTTATTTCTGATGCATGCTTCTACTCTTTCAATTTTCCATTTCTATTACGTACTTCTACTCTGTTTTCATTTCACTTTTTCTACCCTGTACATTAAATATCTGACCTACTTTCACAACATCATTCTGCCTTACAGGCTGCTACGTTTCACTTCATCCTATGACTTTTCTTATATCTAAATATTTACATATCATTTATACACAAACATACTACATACACATGTGTACATGCTCATTTGTATGTGTATTTATGGGTGTCTACCACTAGCCTCTCTTTCTACTGTTTGTACAGCAATGCTTTTGCATGCCCTCTTCATTGCTTTATTTTGATGTCTAACTGCATTCTATGGTAATATTTGTTGTAATAAATAGTCAAACATTAACTTACATGTACTTCATATTGTACAGTCAATGTGAGTTACATACTTTGCTTTAAAGTCTCATCACTGTGGGTGTCTAGAGAGGTTATCAAATTTGGGTAGACCAGGCCAGGTCTTTCTCCTCAAGGGCAAGCCATCCCAGATGCTGAATATTCATTAGGTAGTGGAGAGGGCATATGGATCCTCAGCCACATAATCTTTAGAGACATGCTTATAAAAAGAATAGATTGGTCAAGTCAGGTACCAGCCAGATGAATCCTGCAAGCATCAGGCCTACTGG
This sequence comes from Protopterus annectens, assembly GCF_019279795.1. Taxonomy (NCBI): domain Eukaryota; kingdom Metazoa; phylum Chordata; order Ceratodontiformes; family Protopteridae; genus Protopterus; species Protopterus annectens. Next base: position 1,798,209,173 of record NC_056735.1, read on the forward strand.
ATGCAACACTGATTGTTCAACTCATTTGGGTTTCCTTTGCAAAAAGGTAAAACGTCATTTCCTTCTCAAGACTTAAAAGACTTTTCAGAAAAACAGTCAAGACATGAAGTGAGGATGCACGTCTTATCAAAGTGCAAGAAAAAGACTGGCAATCTATAGCAGCCTTGAAAAGGGATTGGTGTGACCAATATGCTTGTATCTCATAGTCAGCCTCTGAAAGGGCATCAGTGGTCATGAATATAAAAAAGGAAATGTCAGAACTGAGGACCAATAAATCTGTACATCTGCATCTTTCCAGAGACAATGGCCTCAGGCCCCTGCTGGACTAATAGGGTTATAAAAGCTTTTATTCCTATTTTTTGTCTCTTCTCTTTAAAAACAAAAATCCTTACTAACTCATGACTCTTTTTTTTTTTAATTTATCTTTTTGGGGGAATTTATTTTTCCTTAAACAAGAAGCTTTTATATTCTAGAAAGCGAAAGCTACTCAGTTTCCATTCTTTGCAAAACAGTATGTTTTTACAGAAAAAAAAATAGCTCATAATTTTCTTGGATGGCGAAAGCCAGGGTACCTTTTTGGCTAGGCTTATATAGGCCATAGGGCCAATAGCCTAGTACCTACCTATGAACCTATACTACGACATTTAAGAGAAATTCCAAGGCAGAAAGGAAATAAAGGTGAAAATCTTTTAGTATTATCTTTTGGCCAAAAGTAGAATTGGTGGTGACATTTCCTGCCTGGGGAATCAAAGATCCCCCATCAACAGATCTAGTAAGGAAGCTACAACTCTACTAAGAACAGAAAAGACAATCCTTAAAAAGACTCATAATGCATCTCTGAAGGTAACATGGATTGTACTGATAGACTCCTGAAATTTCATGCAAAAAAAAGTGCTCCCATTCAAACCATATGCTCTACTTACATTCACAAGACGAGAAAGGGTGACCCAGTCTGGAAGAAGTCTGAAAGATCTGGAAGTCGGATCAGGATGGATGATCAAATTCCTGCCTGTGCCCACAGTCTATTGAGCCCACAATGAGGTGTGCAGTCTGGAACTCGGTATGCAAAGGCACTCTTCCTCTACGGAGGCAGTTGAGCCTGTAATTGCTCATTGTTTGATCAGTACTCTTATCCCAGTAAATACATTTAAATAAAATATAGTGGAGCTCGAAAGAGCTGCTGTGCTGGGTGCTCCATCTGGTTAGAGGGTAGGCCAACCCATAGGACCAGCAAAGCTGGCCAACTCTCCACCACCAGACTCTAGCCATAACAAAATTCATAGCTCCCATGAGCGGAGAATGAATAGGGCATCTCTAGCCATGAGTGTATTCCCAGCTCCATGAATGCAGAATTAATAGGTCAGCACAGTGCAGGTATTGACTCCATCAGGCTCAATTCTGCAGAAGTGGCAGGGGAAAAAAAAAAGATCACAGCCCTATGATCTGCATTAATTTGCAACAGTGTATTACTTACATCCTTGAATTTCAGGACAGTTAGTTTCTTAAATGTTTCAAAGCTTGTCCTGCCCACAGTTTCACTCCCAGTCTTCAATTTGCTCCAACAGATTTCTCCAAGACAGTTATCTCAGACATGTTATTTATAAAGTTTACAAGATGCTACTTTGTTCACAAAAGTCTCAAATGCCCATTTAACCTTTTGCTTTGGAGCTACTGCTCTGCCTTTTTGGTTTATGGTTTCAAACCTTCTGAGGTCAGAAAAAGTACTTAATTTAAAACTGCTCTGTTTCTCTCTGCTCAGTGACTGTACCAGCTGTGTGGCATGTTCATGCATGTAATTGTTAACTGGTACTATGGGAAATGTAATATTTTACTGCAACTGGCTGTCTGACAGCCAGATTAACTTGATGAAGCAAAAATAGAGTTGAACAAGTCAAGTGTCTTGAAGGTTAATGCACAGTTCTGAGGAGGCAAGAAAAAGGGTGCTGTACATGAAACAGAATTTACATAAGCATATGAAAGCTTCTTATGGATGTGTATGGGATAAAGATTACAGAATCAGATTAGCCTGACGTACAGTTAGTTATAGAGGGTGAGGCGTACATATTACAAACTAAGCATAATATTTCAACAAATAAGCAGTTATGAAAGTAAAAAATGATTTGTAAACAGAGTGATAATACTGAGTTGTTACAAGTTTAACCCAGCATATGCACCAAATAGCCGACAAAAAGCTTTGGGGTTTTAACAGAGAAGAGCAAGTCAAAAGCAAGTTGTTACAAGTCACATAAAGGTAATAGCCCAGTGAACAGCAAAACTGAAGTATGATCCTGACAATGGAGAAACTCACAGCAGACAGAAGTACAGCACTTTGTAAGGATTTAAAATATGCTTGTGCCACTCCATTAATCTAAGACTGTACTACTCTGACAATCTAAGCACAATGACCACAGAACCGTGTGATGCAGTGGAACGCCTAGATACAAATGTAGGCAGAATACCTACACATTTACAAGGAGAAGACAGAGGAGGACTGGAATGTATTTGATGCAGAAAACAAGGCCAAGAAAATATTCCTCAAAACAAATAGATTAAAGATATAGTAAAAAAACAGAAAAAATCATCAACTAAATAACGAAGGGCATAGGCACAAATAAAAGATACAGGCAAAAAGTTAAAATTATACATTAAAATCCAGGAATGACAGACAAGAGATACTATTAACAAGACATGGAAATCACAAATACAAAGAAGTGACATAACCAACAGAAAAAAGTTACAGTGGCAAGTAGATGGGATAAACAAATAGCTGGAGGCTGGATGTAAAATGTTGCCACAACTGGTAATGGAAACCACAAGCATAGAAATACAGTATAAACAAACAGGAAAAAAACTGCATATACAGATATGAACAAGATAGTTGTATGTTTTTTTTTTTTTTTTTAACTGGAACTAGTCAAGCCATCCAGTTGCTCAAGAACACCGAGAATTGACATGACCACAAGATACCTCAGCTGTAGCACATGAAATATACTGGCAGGGCAACTATTGTTGACTATAAAGTGACAAGACCAAGCTCAGCATTAACAGTAAAGGGGCAGTCAGCAAATACATTTAGTGGATAAAGCACTACAATAGGTTACGGCTTTTCATTTTCAGAAACACTGTAATGATGAGATTCTACATAAAAGGAAATATAAACATACATCAGTTTAAACCAATCAAGCAAATGGTAAAATGTGGAAGGACCATAGTAAGTCAATGGAGAGGAAACCATACACATTATGTACAGTGGCAAATAAGGGACATAACTACCAGAGATAAAATTACATAAGAAGGCAGTATAATAAACATTGTTTATTTATTAATATGTATTTTCCCAGATGAGTGGACTGGTCGGGGGACCCTTTTCATCAGGCTAAATGGCTATTATGCACATTAGAGAATGGGCAATCAGTAGATTGCCTCCTGACTGGCGAACGGATGTTCTAAAGCATGGTATTAATATACAAATAATGCCTGCTGAAAAACGAGTCCGTTGCTGTGGAACATGGACTGAAAAAATCGAATGGGCACCATTATTTTATGCTCGCTAAGCAACATTTTTGCTGTTTAGCGTGTGTGTGTGTGTGTGTGTGTGTGTGTGTGTGTGTGTGTGTGAGAGAGAGAGAGGAAAGAGTGAGAGCAATCCCTGGCAGCAACAGCATCAGTTAAGAGGTTTGCATACCTCTTAACCATACCTCTCAATCTCTCTGGACAAGAAATATGTGGTCACAAACAACAAGGGACAAACAACCAAAAATAAGGACATACTTTAAATATTGCTCTTATAAACTTAGAAATATGCTAGAACATGAGGGTTTCCATTAGCATGTATTATCTGAAGAATATGAAGTCTGAAACTCAAATGACACACTGTAGGAGGATGGGACCAAACAGAGGAGCCAAAAATCTGGATATTCTGCAAAAAAAAAATGGACAGTTAAAAGGTGTGCTCTATTGACTCTAAGCCCAAAATATTTAGATAAGCCTAAAATAAATGGCGGGCAAAGGCTCAAAATAGGAACACATTTTCCTTGATTATCAGGATTTGTGTTAGCATACATTTTCTGAAATAGAAGTGAGTGTGTGTGTGTGTGTGTGTGTGTGTGTGTGTGTGTGTGTGTGTGTGTGTGAGAGAAACTGAACGAGAGCAACAGTAAAGAGGTTTACAATACCTCTGTACCTTTCAGCTGAAGAAATCTGGATAAAGCCTAAAATAAAGAGGGAACAAAGGCTCAAAAAGGGGAATAGATTTTAATTACTGCTCTTATAAAATTAAAAACTTGCTTAATTAAAAGGATTTGTGTTGGTATGAATTTTCTTAAGAAAATAATAGTCTGAAACTCAGATGTATGCCATTATTTAGTGACTTCAATCTCCAATGACTGGCAGCAAAGGAGTAATGGGCCAAAAAATAAAGTAATTGCCTGGATATTTTTTTTAAGTATTATATTTGGATGCAAAATGCTTCCTCCATCACCATAAACATATACTACAGCAAGTTTATTATTAGGGGGAGGAACTATTTTACATCAAAAGTATACAAAAAATAATGTGTGTATGCATATTTTATATATATATATATATATATGGGGCATTGGATTGCAGTGGTTGTTTGTTCTGAGCACATGTCCAAGGCCATCTTGAATTAGCAGAAGCCTTTCTTCATCTTAATGAGAGTATTGTTGTTGATTTGTTGCTGGCTGTTAAAGGTTGGCTGGTCTAGGGCTTGGAGTAAGTACTCATTGGTCCTTCTGAGCTTTTTTTTTTTTTTTTTTTTTCCTTCTGAGCTATTATAAGTTATTTCAGGTTGTACCTTCTGGTATTTAGACCCTGGCTTTGAGAGGAATTCTGTTTATTCACACTGAGCTGAACGGAAGAGGGGCACTGACCACAACTCTGATCAGTGATGTACAACAGTAGGTATCATGTTTTTTTTTTTTTTTTTTTTTGCTTAATTTTACTAGTTATTGTTTATTCTAACCATTTATAGCACTTTTTTATTGTCTGCTGCCTACTATTTTTTACTGTATTTTATTGCTATAAATTAATCTGCACTATTGTACTGAAAGTGTCTGCCTTACAGGGCCTTTTAAATAACTTGCGTTACTGTCACACTGTTTGTAAAGCTTTTTTAGCTAATTTCACTGTTTGAGAGGTATTAAATGGAAATGTTCTGTATTTGTTAAGCATCTGTTTGTTCTGATTTCCTACCAAGGGGTGTATCATATAACTGATTTGTTTGCAGTTAAAAGCATTCTCTAGAGTCTCCTTGCTCCTTTATCCATTTAAAACTTTCACTTAGTGTCTTACTGCTGTTTTTCTGCTGTGATAAACATTTCTAGAGTGTTTTCTGCCTAAAATACTGTAGATAGTAGCACTGTTTCCCACCCTCCCTCCGTACTGGTGTCTTGTTGTTATACTTAGTAGCTTTGCAATTGCCCACAACTAGTGTAAATTTCATCTGAGATGCTCCTCCCAGTCCTGTGTCATTAGCTCATTATACCTAATACAGAGAGACCCATTTGGGAAGGCCAAAAGTACACTTGTGTACACTTGCCATAAATCTAGATGTTCGAGTGTATTCACTGTTGCAGTCATCACATTTGGGGTTATCCCTGCTAAGGTAGACCTCGGCCGGCCCGAATACCAGAGGCTTAGTATTTCTGCGTCAGTTGCTGTCGCTTCAGGACTGACGTCAGGTCATCAATAGTATAAAGTAAGGCAGCAGACGCCATTACATCAGTTTTTCTTGCCCTAACCTGTCAGAGCCCCCAAGTAGGAGCCAGGTTCTGGTGGAAGAACCCCCACCAGTTGAAAGTAAATACCAATATGTCCCTTGTAAGGAAAGAGATGGAAAAAAGGGGGATGGAGGAAGGGAAACCAGGACTGCAACACTGAATACACTGAAACATCTACATTTATGGCAAGTGTACACAACTGTACTATGTTATTCGTGTTTCACTGTTGCAGTCATCACATTTGGGTTGATTCCCAAGGAAATGGGTGGAGGCAGTCAAGGAAACTAGGAGCTGGCTATGATGCCCTGCAAGACTGCAGAGGCAAACCCTGCCCTGGATTTGGAGAAGAGAGGCAAGTGGTAATGCTTGGTAAAGGTGTGAACAGATGTCCATGTGGCAGCCTCCAGGATGTCTCTGGTGGGGACTCCTCTGAGGAAAGCTGCAGAGGTGGAGGCTGCTCTGGTGGAGTGAGTCCTGACCCCCTTGAGAGGGGGAGGCTTTCCATATTGTTTGTTGCAGAAATGAATCCAGTATGCTATCCATTTGGAAATGGTTTGTTTGGAGATGGCTTTGCCTTCTGTCCCTGTAGCAAAGCTAACCAGCAATTGATCAGATTTTCTGAAGGATTTAGTCCTGTCTAGATAGAATTTGAGCTGTCTGTGCACATCTAGAGAATGCAGGATCCTTTCCCCCTTGTTCCTGGGATTAGGAAAAAAAGGTGGGCAAATGAATGGATTGGTTGAGAGCCACACCGGACACCATCTTGGCCATGAAGGATGGGTTAGTCCTGAGGGACACCCTGTCAGCATGGAAGATGAAAGGTTCCACAGCTCAGAGACCCTTCTGGCTGAAGTGATGGCCAGAAGGAAAGCTGTCTTACAGGAGAGAAATTTTAGCTCTGCCGAAGAAGCTGGTTCGAAGGGGGGCAGGGTGAGCTTTTCCAACACAAAGTTAAGGTCCCAAGCTGGGGTTGGTGCTCTTCTGGGTGGCCTCAAGTTGCTACCCCTTCTTAGGAACTGTTTGATCAAAGGGTGTGAGAAAAGGGGCTGCTCAGTGAGATAATGAGCAGAGATACCAGAGGCATGAATTTTAATAGAGGAAAAAGAGAGGCCACTGTGCAGCAGGTCAGCTAAGTAATCCAGGATGAGAGGGAGGGAGGGCTGTGCCATATTGGCTTCCTTAGCCTGAATCCAGGTGCAGAACCTTTTCCATTTGTCAGCATAAGACTTTCTAGTGCTAGGGCATCAGGCCTCACGTATAACATCTAGAACCTGTTTACTGAGGCTGGAAGATTGATCTGGGGTTAGGGAATAAGCCAAGGTGCCAAACTGAGTGTCTGCAATTGGGGATGCATGAATTTTCCTTCCCTCTGGGTCAGGAGGTTTGGAATCTGAGGAAGATTCCATGGTGGCAGTGGGGACATGTTGCGCAGCAAGGGGTACCAGTGCTGGTGAAGCCAGTCTGGAGCTATAAGAATTATCCTTGGTTTTTCCTCCTTTATTTTGAGCAGTACCCTGGGGATGAAAGGTAGTGGAGGAAAGGCAGAGACAGATAGATTGACCCAGGGGAAGGACAGGGCATCCACTTTCCAAGCCATGCAGTGATGCTCCCTGGTGCAGAATTTGCTGAGTTGATGGTTGTTGTGGGAGTCAAAGAGGTCAACCTTTGGGTTGCCCCATTTCCGAGTTATTAGGGTGAAGGTTCTTCTGTTAAGCTGCCACTCAAGTGGGTCCAGAAGATTTCTGCTTAAGTGGTCTGCCAGAGAGTTGACAGAACCTGGTAGGAATTGTGATAACAGGTGGAGTTGCATGGCAGAGACTGTGTGCCAGAGGGTCATGGCCAGCCTGCATAGAGGGTAGGAGTGAGTCCCTCCCTGCTTGTTGATATACCACATCACAGTGGTGTCTGTTTTGATCAGGAGAGCCCCTGGGGAGAGAGGAGGCTTGAAAGCTATCAAGGCGTGCTGAACAGCCATCATCCCTTTTTGGTTGATGTGCAGATGGATTTGCTGTGGGCTTCATTGTCCCTGTATTCACCTGTCATCCAGGTGTGCACCCCAGGCATAGTCTGTTGAGTCTGTGGTGAGGGTCTGGGTGGCGGGGGTTGGTGAGAAAGGTAGTCCCTTTTTGTGGGAGCATCCTGTTGCCCACCAAAGAAAATCTTTTCTGAGGCAAATTATTATAGGCATAAGAGTCTGCAGATCTTCAGAGTGTTGACACCAAAGGCTTTTTAGGTACCACTGAAGTTGCCTCATATGCAGTCTGGCATATGGAATGAGTAGTATGCAAGATGCCATGAACCCCAGAGCTTGCAGGATTTTCCTTGCAAATAGCTGGGGTCTGGTGGCTAGTTGAGAGTGTAGGCTGTCAGGAAAGTTTGCTTTTCTGGTGTAAGGAATGCCATCTGGGATGCTGTGTCCAGGCTTGCTCCCAGGAATATAATCCTTTGAGTGGGCACCTGTTTAGATTGTTTTTCGTTGATTATGTACCTTAGGGAGGTTAGTAGGGACTTTACAAAGGCCAGGTGCTTGAGCAGCTTCTCCTGGCTGTCTGCCTGAATTAAACAGTCGTTTAAGTATGGGTAAATCTGGATACTCCTTTGTCCGCAAAAAGCAATGGTTGGACCCAGACATTTTGTGCAAACTCTGGGAGCAGTAGATAATCCAAAGGGAAGCACAGAGAACTGAAAGTACTAAGATCCTGCCCTGAAACTGAGATATTTCCTGTATGATTCCCTTGTAGGAATGTGGAGGTAGGCCTCTTTTAGGTCTAGGGTGGCTAGCCAAGCATCCTTGGACAGCATGGGTAGCAGCTGCTGAAGGGTGAGCATTCTGAATTTTGGGATCACCAGGAAGGTGTTTAGAATGGATAGATTGAGGAAGGGGTGCCAGGTGCCCTCTTTTCTGGATACCAGAAAATGTCTGGAGTAGAAACCTTGGCTTTTCTGTTCTGCAGGAACATGCTCTACTGCCTTCATAGAAAGCAGGGGAAGAACTTGCTTTTGCGCCTCTGCCTACTGGTTTGGAGGTACATCTGGGAACCCTTTTGGAAGTGGAAGGGTGTGGAAAGAAAATTTGTATCCCTGGGACACTATGTTGAAAACCCAGTGGTCATTGGTAATGGTGGCCCAGGTGCTTGCGTGAAAGGAGAGTTTTCCCTCCTAGGGGTAAGTGAAAGTGAGCAGAAGGAGGGAGTGAGGGAGGTGAGGCATTGTGAGTTCTTACAATAAGGGTGTGACTTAGAACTCCCTGGTTTTGAAGTGGAGGTAAGTCCACTGCTTAGATCGCTCCATTCTCTGTGGCTGCTGTCTGGGGGGGTCTGGGCTGAACAAGCCTAGTGGGAGCAGGAAAGGACCAGTGCTTGGTAGGACAATACCTGCTGAACGTGGGTGGCTGGACCTGTAAGAAATCATTAACTGTCTGCCTATATTTTGCTTTTTCTTCCATCTTTTTTAAGACCTCTTCTACCTTAGTGCCAAATAAGTTGTCTTTGTGCAAGGGGGCACCCAACAATTTAGATTTGACATGGCCTGGCAAGGGCTGTTACTTAAGCCATGCATGACTTCTAAGGACAGAACTGGTGACTGCTGCCCTGCAAGAAGCTTCTAGGGTGTCAAAACCACAGTGCAAGGTGTGTTTAGTTACTTGACTTGCAGAATGCGTTAACTCTTGTAACTGTTTAGATTCGACAAGCAGGAAAGGACGACATTTTTTGTTTGAGGAGTTCCAGGGTGTGTTGCTGAAATTTTAGCAAATGAAACTGACAATTTAGTGCTCTGATAGCAAGAGTAGCTGAGATGTATACTTGTTTACCCCATCTGTATAGTGCTTGGGAATCCCTATCTGAGGGGGTGGGATTCTTAGCAGAGGTTGCTTTAATCCCTTTAGGCCCTTGAGAAATTACCTCAGGGTCAGCAGTAGGATTTTTAAAAAGAAATTTGTGCGAGTCATGGACTCTGCAGTACCTGTCTGGTTTTCTGGGTACAGAAAGGAGGGTGTCGGGAGTCAAGTTGGATTCCAGGAAAACATCCTCCACAACAGGACTGGGGGGATGGCCAAGGGTCTGTGCTGTGGAAGATCTAAGAATTCCCTGAGTCTCTTTTTAGACTGAGGGTAGTCCTGACTCTCCCACTGGAAATTCTCCCTTAAGGTATGAAGGGTTTCCCCAAAGGAAAAATCCTCTGAGGGAGAGGCTGAAGGGATGGAATCCTCTGCATCAGAATCTTCATACGAAGACAGGGGTTGCATGTCTTCATATTCAGATGCATCAGAGCCATCTGACTCTTGTTCAGACAAAACTACAGGGGACAGATCTCTTTCCCTTTTGGAGGGGGTATCTTGGCTTCCCCTGATCAGCATGATACGGTAAATTTGTGGACCTACACCTGGATATTTGTGAGATGAAATGGCAATTGCGATTAGATGCAACCCAGTATCCAGGTATAAACGAGGCCACTAATAAAGCATGCATTTTAAAGTTAAAACATTTATTAGGTTAAAACAACATGAAGTAGTATGTATTATAAGTTAATATGATGCATGTATGAGTTTATTCATGCTTATTTTATCTATATGTATATTTCTTTAAATGGAATAATGAATAAGTTAAGTATGTGTTAATTATGTAACTGGTTTTAATTTATGTGTATTTAAGGGCTGGGTTAACTACTGTAAAATGTTCTGAGGAAGTCCCCATCAGGGGAAGAAAGCGCTAAACCTGATCATTAAAGTCACTTTTTATTCTGGTCCTTGGTTGAGTTCCTTGTGCTGTGCTGTAGTGTTCTGTCTCTGTCTTTATCTTTACGTTTTTTCAGATCATCTGCTGTGGGATGGCTTACCGAAGTCATATCGGAGTTTGAGGACTGTAAGCGAAAATATCTAGCTACAATAAGGGCACGACGACAGATAGTTCTGGAGTTGAACAAAGCACAGAAGTGACAGCGGGGGACATCATGGTCTGGGCCTAAGCAAGTGATGCAGTAAGAATGAAAGTCTCTGTGTGGTATCTGCTTTCCACAGGCAAGACTATTGTTAACTTTTTCTGACATTGGTTAGTGCAAGAAAAAAGGATCCCCAATGGGGTACTTAGTTTAGAAGACTTCAGCTTCAATTCGGGAGACAAAACTCAGGTAGCGGCTGACCGGCACTCATGCCAACTGCTTCTGCTTCGGGCTCCACTGCAAGAAAGACTGATGTAATGGCGTCGGCTGCCTTATTTTATACTACTGATGACCTGACGTCAGTCCTGAAGCGAAGCAACCAACGCAGAAATACTAAGCCTCTTGTAATCGGGCCGGCCGAAGGCTACCCTGGCAGGGATAACCCCAAATGTGATGACTGTAACAATTAAACATGAACATCCTTAGTTTCTTAAGCTTGAATTATCTGCCTTCACCCTTTCCAGTTTACTAAAAAAAAAAAAAAACTTTATTCAGCTGCTTTTACAGTATTTGTGTTTCCTACTCCTACTCTATCACTTCATCTTGGTTTTTCTGTTACTTGTTCTCTTAAGTGCTCAATGAAGCTTCTCTGCTGCATTTATTACTGCTGGTTTTTAGCCTGTTTAAATTTTAAGTGTTAGTCTAAGCCTCTTACTGTTGGTTTAAGCCCTTCGGCTTTAGGCCTACCGCTTTACCTTCCTGGCCTCTCTCCCTCAAATTCTGACAAATATGGATGGACAATTTCCTACGGTTTCTCCTGCCAGCCTAGGAACACAATTTGTGAGAGATGCAATTACACAAAGAAGCTAGAGTCCAGGCTCTCTCCCTCACAAGCCAGTATATCTGGCACTGAAAAGAATGTCAACACAATCACTACACCTCAAACACCACCCACAACTACTCAACACACACACGCTGAGGTCCTCAACAGAAACAAACCCAAACAAATGAGACCTCAGAAGCAAAAAACACATGAGAACTCCACAACCCTTCACACCACATATACCATGCATAGTCCACATACCAGTGTCTCACAACCACTAAGGCTTAACCATAAGCCCAACATATTACTCATAAGCCCAACATATTACTCATAGGAGACTCCATTGTGAGACACACACATGTGCCTCTCACCAGGCTGGATAAGGAGAAAGTAATGGTTAGTTGTTTGTCAGATGCCAGAATCCGCCATATAATACGCACTCAAGTCTCTCAACAACAGGTATTGTTATAGCTCTATCATAGTCCATGTTGGCGTGAATTATTTGAGACGTACCTTCCTGGACTACATGAAGAGAGACACGACTGAGCTTGCTGAATGCGTGTCTCAGGCAGGTATGTCCCTAGCCTTAAGCAGCATTCTAGTCACCCAGAATGATGCCTCAATGCAAACAGAAAATAAGTGATTTTAACAATTGGCTTAGTTTCTATTGTCACTCCATGGGGATCCAGTGCCTGACTGATATGATCGACCGACCACGATGCTTTGCTAGAGATGGCCTGCATCTGTCTCACTTGGGCTTCAGGCTTCTGGCAAAGGCCCTTGCCTCCCCCAGAATGCCGTTTTTAGGAAAAGTCATAAGGTCGATACTATCAACATAAAAATCTCAACGAAACACAAATTAAAGGTCATGCTGCTACACACTAGGAGTCTAAACATGAAACTGCACTCATTGCAAGCATTCTTAACCCTGGAAGATGCTGACATTTGTGCAGTCACAGAAACCTGGTTCAAAGTTGCAGAGACCACCCCCAGCCTTTACCCGGTTACTCATCCTGTCATACATTCAGACCCCAAAATGTGGGCAGCAAAGCCAAAGGAGGTGGAGTTTCAATACATATTAAAGACAAACACACCTTAGGGCTGGTCAAACAGTATGATGCACTGGAGACAATCCAGGTGCAGTTAAACATTGACAAGACCCCTAATCAAATTATAGCTAGATACAGGTCCCCAAATTTGACTCAAGATGCCCACTCCACCTATCTGGACCCTCTTCAAATCTATCATGATTCAACCCTTTACCCTGATCCTGGGTGCCTTTAAGTACCCAACCACAGACTGGAAAAACTACTCATGCCAGAACACAAACACTCAGAGATTCCTCGATTTTATCAATGCAAATGCCTTGGAACAGCTAGTTAATACCCCCACAAGAGGTGATAATATCTTGGACTTGGTATTAACCAACATGAGTAACCACTGCAGCACCCCTATGGTATCATCCTCCCTGGTAAGATCGGACCATAAAGCGGTCACTTTCAAAGTCACCATCTCCCCTGACCCCCTCTAGCTAGGGTCAAACAAATAAACTTCTCCAAAGCAGATTACAACCTCTTGAGGGATGGCAGTAACAGCTTCACAGCCCCCTCCCCCACTGTTGGAACTGGCACCAATGTCCAAATCTACACCGAAGTACTATACGAGTAAACCTGTCTGGTGGACTGCTGCAATAAATAAACTATGTAACAAAAGGAAAAAAATGCTGTCCAGCACCAAGAAGAAGTAGGTGCCCAATTGGAAGCAATCTCCCGTTAGCCTGAACAAGCAAATAAGAGTACTAGTGAAATTCTCTACAGCTAGCTTCAAGTCGAAATTGGCCACATCTGCTAGAGACAATCATAAGGCCTTCTTCTCATATGTCTGCAATTTCAAAAGAAGCATGCAGATCTGCTCAGAACTGGTGGTCAAGGACACCACATACACAAATGATGTAGATATACCCAATCTACTGGCTGACAGATTCAGCAAAAACTTCTCCCCTCTGTCCTCCTCATCAGTAAATCAGGACATCCCCAGTACCTGCCCCCTACCCCTCATCTCTAGGGAACAGGTCATCACTGCCCTCTCTAAGGCAAAAAAAATACAGCCTCCACAGAAATTATAACATCCCAGGCTGCATCCTACATGAACTCAAGCATGAACTTGCAGTACCATTAGGCACCCTATTCAACCAAATCCTGAATACCAGCTTTGCCCCAGCCGAATGGAGGGCAGCCACTATCATCCCTTTACACAAAGGTGAAGTGTCCACTGATCCAGGAAATTATAGACCCATCAGCCTAATTAGCCTGATCTGCAAGGTCATGGAACAGATCATGGACCTCATTAACAGGGGCATTGGCAACCTCCAAACACGCAACCCCACACAGTTTGGCTTTCTCAAGGGGAGGTCATGTCGACTTCTTTGAGACGGTCACCAAAGCCATGGACGAGGGGAAGATGGTGCACACCGCCTACCTTGACCTGGCCAAACCTTCGACACCATTCCTCACTCGGGCATAGTAGATAAACTCTCTCCACTAGGCATCAATCCATATGTTAACCAGATGGGTAGCAAACTGGCTCACTGATAGAACCCACCTAATCAAAATAGGGGAAGCCACCACATTCAGTAGACATGTAACGAGTGTCATACTTCAGGGATCGGTCTTGGGGCCTCTGTCATTCGAGATGTACTTCTCGGAGGTGTAGACCAAAACCAGTGGGATATGGCTGGCCAAGTCTGCAGATGACTGCAAGCTGGGCACAGTCATCAATTCCCCAAGTGATGTGAACATCCTCGAAGAGGGTCTCACCCAAACAAATCACTGGTGCCAGAAACATGACCTCAAGCAGAATGCCAAAAAAATGCATCATCATCATCCCCTTTGGGGAGAGTGACGCCCCCACAAATCATCACATTAATAACGCCCTAAGTACACAATCAGTAGTGAGGGATTTTACCCAGGTTGATAGCAACCTGATTTTGACCACCATGTTGCTTCCGTTCATAAGTAAGGGTATCTCATCCAGGAACAAAGAGGTCACAAGATCCCTGTATTCTTCCCTTACAAGGCCAATTATTGAGAACAACACCCCCTTTGGCATGTACCTCGCAAAGCACATGCAGCAGCTGGAGAGACCACAGAGGTTCCTAACCAGGAGAATGCAGGGCTTTAAACACCTACCCTACAAAGATAGGCTAAAAGCCCTGTCCCTCTACTCAGTTTCATACAGACTCCTCAGAGGTGACTACTGTCTGGCATACAAAGCAATCTCAGACCCCACCTTAATGGGACTGCTGCATATCCGCAAGTCAAGCTCCACTTGAGCAACCCATATGCGCAACCTTAACCTGGTCTGTGATATAAATGGGACTTGTTGGTGGGACAGAATCGTGTCCCGGAGTCTCCCCCATCTATGGAATAGACTCCCTCTCCATGTCAAGCAGAGTACCTCATTAGCCCTTTTTAAGCGCAACCTGGATGACTGGATGGGAAACAGAAAATACACTCCTGGGATTCCACCTGTATCCCTGTTGGACAGGAGCTCTGGGTATTGATTTGTCTAAACATGGGCTAAACTCCTGGTTAGGCTTTATACATATATATATATATATATATATGAGAGAGAGAGACAGAGAGAGAGTCAATATCACCCATCTGGAAGATCATCTATATTATTCCCTCCATAAAGACAGTACCTCCACCAACCTCACCAACTATCACCCTACAGCCATCTTGCCTTCACTAGCTATACACCACCAGCTTATGCCATACCAGCTTCTCTCTCCTACCCAACATGGATTTCGGCATTCTCATAGCACAACCACCACCCTACTCTCTTTTACAAACCTCATCAAACAAAACAAATACACAGGCAATCTAACTTCCGCCATAATTTTGGACCTATCAAAGGCCTTTGATATGGTCAATCATCTTAAATTAGTACAAGCCCTTACTGACCTTGGCCTTAGTAACCAAGCATTAGCTTGGTTTCAGAACTATTTATAAGGAAGAGAACAAGCGGTAGGACAACAACCTATCCACATTGCTACTCATCACCACAGGAGTCCCACAAGATTCCATTTTAGGTCCCCTCCTATTCTCCATTTCCACCAATAACCTCCATAGCATCTGTCGAGATGCAACAGTTATACAATATGCTGACGGTTCAACAGTTGTCTGTTCAGCCAATGATCCTCAGAAATGCCTCTCTATAACCCAAAAAGCCTTCCATACCACTGACAGCTAGTTTCTCAACAAAAACTTAATACTACATCCCAAAAAACCCAACTGTTGCTATTTACACCTATCAAATCTACCACAATACCCAGCCCATTTAATATTGTGTCCGGGGATGGGACTGTCATCTCCCCTGACTCTCACACTAAATTGCTAGGAGTGACCATTAATAGTAACCTCAAATTGGATCAGCATGTAAATCAAACCATTAAAAATATCCACAAAAATTTGGGCAGTCTATATAAAAATAAACCATTTCTAACACAACCTGCTAGGATAACAACAACTGCTCAAAACTCACCACCTTTCACCACTATTTTATGCCTCACCCATTCTCACCAACTTACCCAAAACCGAAAATGTCAAACTCAACACCCATTCAATCAAATTGTAAAATTTGCTACTGGTGCACTCTATCGAGCCCACCACTGCCATTCCCTAAAATAACTTGGCTAGCTTGACTTCTCTAATCTCTTAAATTATCATCAACTTTCCTTTGCCCATAATCTCCTACTACTCCCAGACAAAACTCCAGCTCTGGCCAACATACTAGAACTACAAGCTAAAACTAGACAACGTAACCCTAGCGACAAGAAAATGAATCAAGGTCACCAAGACCGAAAACACAGCAAGGGACTCCCTCTTCTCCAACTACATAGGCAAAATTTGGAATACCCTACCTACTGCTATTACCTCAGCAGGCTCAAAGATTACATTTAAAAGACTCCTGAAAGAACACTTAAAGCACACATGGATATGCGCATGTTCCCCACCTGGCTGACCTCCCCCGCCACCCTCTCCCCTTACTCTTGCCCTCAGACTTCAACTTCACCATCAAAAGAATGCAACTTCCAGTTCCACCTGTAATTCATACCCCTTAGTCAATAGCCATATGTCACTGCTAGGACACTCTGTTAATCTATCCACTACACTTTTCTCTTTACACCTCTACTCCTACTCTATACATAAGCCACTTACTCCTCCTGCTTTTCTTACTTAACCGGTTATCCAATTTCCTATCTCTGTCTCTGTCTCTTCTCCTGCTACTATAGTAATGCCTTTCAGCTTTTCCCGGTTATAGGTCACCACAGCGGAACTCTGGTCCACTCATGATCCTGCTACTATACTCCCTATTATGTCTAATCTTTGCTCTCTTTGTTGCTATACTCCCTACTGTGGCTAACTTGCTCACAAGTCAACTGTATAAAGGCAAAAAATGCAACCCATACTAGCAATGTTCACCATTATGTAATGCCTCAACCTAAAACTGTAAAAGATGTGTTTAGTCTATGTAAATATGTTAAATCTTAAGCTTCACTGCTATGCTACTAGTCAGTGTTAAGTTTGGTATTATATAAATTTGAATTCTTCTGTATACACCTTAAATTTTCCTTAAAATTTAACTGTGGAGCTTTTCTTCCCTGGCCTCCGCTGAAAATGGACATGCATCCAGTTGGACTTTCCTGGTCAACAAATGTAAAATAAATAAATATATATATATATATATATATATATATATATATATATATATATATATATATATATATATATATATAATTTATTTATATACATTTATTCCAGTTTGATGACCGGGGAGGTCCACTGGGCTCAAGAGCCCGTTTTCAGTGGAGGCCCGGGGAGAAAAGCTCCACAGTACAATGTTACATCACATAACGAAAATACTAATAAAAAAGTATAACTAAAATACAAAGAAAAATTATTTGAATTACAGTCAAAATATGTGGAAATTCCACAAACAGCTGGTAAAATGCAGTCCAGTATGAAGTCATTCAAATTAAGCAATTAAGATGTTAAAGAAAATTGTCCTGGAGGACGAGAGGCATAAAGCATAAGGTTGGATGTGGATATATTAGTTACAGTAACAATGTACGACTATGAGGCAAATTAGGAAGGTATGAGGTTTACACAATATCCAACACGGAACATACGACCAGTTCAAGCACCGGAATTCTCCCAAAGTGAACCACAATCTATAAAACTAAGATATATATTAGGTTAAAATTCTCCTTTTTAACTTTTGAATTGTTTATTGGGATTCAAATACATATTTATACATTATTTATAGGTCAAATTGTACCATTATATGCATTTTAATAAGTATTTTAATATTTTTTATATTCTTTATGTATTTTTTATGCATTGTGATTTTGGACTAATAGGAAAGGATGTTTTATGGATTTATAGAAATGTAAATGGTTTGTATTAGGTTTTTGGTAAAACTGTTGAGTATTATGAAGTGTATAAGGTTTGAGGGGTATGTCTCTAACATTTGAATGTGTAATTGGTCAATTATTTTAGGAGTGTTTTATAAGGGAGTGGGAGCTTTGAGAAGCTTAGTTATGATGAAGTCTGTGTATGCAAGACGAAACCTAGGTAAACTTGTCCATTAATAAAGATTGTTGTTCACTTTGGGTGAATTCCGGTGCCTGAACTGGTCGTGTGTTCAGTGTTGGATATTGTGGTTACTAAGTTTGTTTGGAATATATAGGTATGAGGTTTAGCCAGGAGATATATATATATATATATATATATATATAAAATCTATACATACATATATATATATATATATATATATATACACACACACTATATATATATAGATAGTACTTAAAAAAAATAAGTAAAACAATTTTACAGACAGCCCATTCTTTAAGTGCAAAAATGCCCTCCAAGGTGTGTGTTGATGTGTAATTAACACCCTTCCATTGGGGTAGAGGCCCTCCGCCTGCGGCATCAGGCCTAATAACACCCCTGGGCGGGTGTCATACATCAACAAACATGCTATCGGGCATTACTGCTTGCTTAAACATAAATATAACAGTTTCAAAGATATGAGAGCACCGTAATATGCAGTGTGCAAAACCTTAATTACAGAATATAAAGAATGATATAATGTAATTGCAAGGTACAATATTTACAGTCTATACACTAAAAAAGAAGGTACAATGCAATGCAAGAAACAGGATTTGCTACATTTGAGTTAATGATTTTAAGGTATTAAAGAGGTTGCTTACTGAATAAATATTGCCTAACTCCTGCCTTACCAGTAGTTTCAAAGACCTCCATGGATACTCTAGTGAGTTAATCTGATATCACTTTTATTTATATGCTTGAACAAGGGACACGGGATAACTGAGACAGATGTTTGCCCTCATAGCCAGCCTTAGGCATAGGCCAACTAAGCGGCCTCCTAGGGCGCCGCTGTAGCAGGGGCGCTTTTCCAATATTTATTTGGTGTAGGTAGATCAGGATGGGGGCACCTGGGTGGTGTGGGGGCTGCCATGGAGACCTTTTGCCTAGGGCACCAGCTGACCAAAGGCCGCTGCTGTTTGCCCTGCCTCTGTGCCACAACACAGATGTCCCCATCAAATTTTAACTAGTGTTCACTAGGACCCAGGGGCATGCTCAGTGTGGAAGATGTCTGGCCAATGGTAATTAGACTTGTAATTGGAGATATATGAAGGAGAGAGGAACAAGTAGAGACCTCAATGTCCTGTGATTCAAAAGATGTACGAGGCTTCCACGGATACAAGCTGTTACATAGTTCAGCACTGCTGCAAACAGGCTAGCCATTTAAAGCAAGGCATCTTGTTGTTAGACGTGCAAGCAGGAAAACTGAAAACGATCTTTTACATACCCAGTCCCTTAGCCCTTCTATCAGTACTGCAGATACCACACGTGTGTTGTAAGCCCGGGCATCTTTTTCTTAGATATTCTGACAGCAGAAGAGACATTCTAGGAATCCAATCCCTCCATCTTCCTTGCAGTGCACAATTTGTGACTCAATAGTAGCTCCAAAGATGCTCTGAGAAGGACACTACCAAACAGCAGAAAGTGATAGTGGAACTACTATTACTGTAACTACAGTGGTCACTGCTTTTTACATATGAAGCTGTAATCATAAAAAAAGTACTGAGTCCAACAAAGGCATGGTTGCACATAGCAGCAATTTGGTGACATCATGGGCTAGGAGATAATAGGATAAGGCCAAGATTTTTCCAGTTAGAAGGGTGGGCTAGAATAGCACTTGAGGGAGTATGCCCACTGGCTGATAGGTCCTAACATGTTTAAACAAATTTAGGATTTGTTATGTACTTCAGGCTAGGCTGTATCTGAGAATTTATTACGTCAAAAAACATCCTTGACTGATTTACACATGGTACATAAGATTCTGGATCTGGTGCACTCAAACTTGTAGCTAAAGGAACTCTAATGCTACTGGTGACAAGTCTCTGATAGACAGATTGAGTCTCGCTATTTTTGATGAAGGATAACACTAATCAAGAGTAAGAGGGACATGGGTGACTGCACTCCACCCAGCAGGACTCTGATGGGCTGCAAAAGCATGGATGAATTTTTATACAAGGTGAAAGAGGTGACAAAGGGGATCTTCTTACAACAGAGACATGGTCCACTACAGGTTATCTTTTGTTTTTTCAGTTTATATGATTTTTTTATACGTAACAATAAAAACAAACAGTCTCAGATGAGAAAAAATAAGCTTAAAACTCCTTCAGAACAGGGGGAACTACTCCTCTACACAGCTGGTGGAAGTTAGTAGTTGGGTCAATCCAAAAGTTAGGAAAGCAGAAATAAAAGAAATACATATGCTGTGTGAGGCTGAAATGCTTATGTTACCTGCTTTTCTTTCCATAAATCAACAATGAAAGCCAGTAATCTGGCTTGTAAGCCACTCACTGGTTACTGGGTAGGGTACGGAATAGAGTACACAGAACAAAAAAAAACAAACAGTCAGAACATGGGACAGAAGGGCCACAAAGAAATACTCTGTTGAATGTTCACAGCATGAGGTGGAAGTGAAACCATCATCTAGCAACATTATGGGAGCAGAAGTACACAGGATATTAACACAGCTGTTCTAGTGCTGTACTGCAGGAGAAAAGAGCATCTCAATGACTCCTCTACTAGAGATGGTGAATAAGATTTCTGGGATCTAGCAGCATGCTGCGGTAGCGCTGTCGCCTCACAGCAAGACGTTGCCCCGTTCGAGTCTCAGCTAGAGCGTCTTCTGTGTGGAGGCATGCGTGAATGGGCGTGCCTTCGTTGAAGGTTGCGTGTCAGGGCTGGTAACTCAGCACGTAAAAATCCACTCTCAGACATTAGGAGACCGGAGTTGGATAAACTGAAAGACACAGCAGGATCTAGCAGCATAGCAAGGAAAGCTGGCTTTCAAACTGGGGCAAAAAAGATGTCATGAAACTCAAAATGCCCTTCAGTAATAGGAATATACAGATGGACATTGTCAGGCTAAATCCTCACTGATTACACTTCAAATAACCTCTGTACTATGCTTTCAAATGTCACTTTTATAAAATTATTTTGAGCTGACAAGAAAGAGATATCGACCTAAAGGGAATTCACGTACAAAATGCCAACATTATTTATTTTAAGGATGCATAAATGACAGAACAAGACTCACCCCAAATAGTAGATAAACTAATTTTCCAATACTGACACTGCAGTGCAGCATAAGGGGAGTGCACTCCTGAATATTTAGTCCTTTGAATAAGACATTAAACTGAGGCCTCATCTGCCTTTGTTGGTAGCAGCTCAGGTGCATGTTGAAGATATCCTGCACTTTTCAGTAAATGCTGAGGAAGTTCTCTGGTGTCATGGCCAAGTTTCCCCTAGTCAGTATGAATACCATCTCAAGTCTTCCCAAAAGAGAGATTACTTGATTTGCCCAGTGGGATAAACATGGTGAACAAAGTACAAGTAAGTGACTGTGAAGTCAAAAAGAAGAAAAGTCAAAAACAAGTGAGACAGTGCTTCAGACTCCTGATCTACCTCCCAACTGTACAGATTTTAGCAGAATGTCCAGATGTTTGGCTATTTTTGGCCTGTTCATCATAAAATTTGTGGTTTTCTGACAAATCACTGGGATGATCTGAGGATTAAAGTTACTAAATAATGACATACATTTAAGTTTCACACTTCAAATCCGTCAGAAAAAGTATGTTGAAACAAACCCTGTTACTCTAGCAACTTTCTAAGTTTATAAGAGCAATATTTAAAATATGTCCCTATTTTTGGGCCTTTGTCTCCCCATTTTAACGGGCTTTGCCCAGATTTTTTGTGCTTAGAGGTTGAGAGGTATGCTCCTGATACAAGTGTGGGAATTAAGAAACAACATTTTCCATTAGGTAGTTAAAGCAAATGAAAGCAGCATTGTGTGGTCAGTGAGGCAACACACTGGCAAAAGCAGACTACGTTCTCCAAAGCAATGCATATTAATACTACTAAAATTCCAAAGACATGCCTGGATAGCATCTCCCAGGGCCTCTGCTGAAAACAGGCTCTGTCCTAGTCAGACTTTCTCAGTCAACAAATGTTAAATAAATAAATAGAGAGAGAGGGGGAGAGAAAGAGGTGGAATGTGCCTTTTACCACAGTCTAAAAGCTAATACAATTCTTCTTAAATGTTATACTTCAAAAGAACCTGTAGATGGCACTGTACCAACACAACTGCACTATACAATGAAAAACTTAAGTGCAAAGGCACAATAATACAATAAGCAGCTATTCTCACCAACATATTAACATAAGCAGCAAATTAAAAGCATTAACAGAAAGAGAGAGATTTTTACAATATTTATTTAACGTCAATAAACTGGGGCTCAGAATTCCATGCCCCACAATGCCCGGCAGTAATTTACAGCACCCAAGAAAATACATCCATCAGTCTAGAGTCCTGCAGCTACAATTAGCCCCTGCCCCCCAAACCAGCATGGCTATGTGATTTCTACCCACCAATTATTACACATTCCTGATGATTTATTACATTATTTAAGCTCATGGATATTCTTATCTTCTGGCAAAGTAAATTTATGATAACTTTATTTGGTGTAAAATGATGACAAACTCCAAGAAAAGCATTTCTGAGAGGAGAAACATAGGTGTGAGCAACCCATGCCGGCTCGCCCATACCGATTAGGGAAAAAGTGTGGACTACTGTAGTGCTGACATCTGCAGGACAGAAGGTAAAGTAAGGCATGCAGCATTTGGAGCTAGTGACATGCCTGGCTTTGCCAAGCTGTTTTTACACATCTGCCTTAATGGAGCATGCACAGAAACATGCATGCTCAAAAGGGAAGGCATAGCAAGCATTCAAGTTAGCCGAAAGGAGAGGGTCATATCACAAAACTAGGAGAAGGGGCACAGGAACTGATGGCAACCTGGAGAAATCACCACACTGCAAATCCCTGGTGATGGGCAACATACAGGACAGTGGCTGGTAAGGATGGGGGGGCTGTTGTTCAAAATATTTACCATAACATTTAAAGAAAAATCACTGCAACAGTAAATCACTGCACTTGGTGTTTTCACCCACTTTGCTAATACCTGCTCCTCTGACTAACTTCCAAAGATGTTTCTATTCCCTCAAAAGCCTACCTCTGGTCTTGCACCTGCAAATGTACTGACAAAGGTGGTGTGAGGCTCCTATTCAAACCCAGAGGTCCTGCAGGGAATGTATGGTTGTGGACGTCACCTTCATAGGTTGGTACTAGGCTATCGGCTCTAGGGCCTATACAAGCCTAGACATAACAATTCCCTAGCTATTTCTTCCCACACTATTTACTTCCTGGACCCGTCTAGCAGGGTGACTAACGTGATCCCGGGGTGAATTTCCTTTCTCCCATCCAATCGTCAAGGTTCCTTTTGAAGAGGGCCAAGGAGGTGCTCTGCTTGACATGTATGGGCAGTCTGTTCCAGAGTCTGGGGAGTCTCTGGGTCAGGAACCTATCCCTCCAGCATGTTTTGGTTACTGTGATGACAAGGTTTAGATCCCTGGAGCGTGTGGCTCTGAGGGTCTTCACAGTAAAGTAACGCAGTATCTTTTCACAAACACTACAAACAAACAAATAAAGCTGCTTCACAAAACAATTCTGATAAAACTATGTGCAGAGGACCAGAACAGTAAAAAAGGAGGCAGTGAAGCTTTGCTGCTACAATGACCTGCTAAAATCTCAACTGTTAATTATCTGACCGAACTGTACTATTTTCTTCAGGGAGGGTCACCACAACAGCATATTACATTTGAGCAACATCTACAGCAATATTTAATTACCCCCTCAGAAGAAAGCAGGGGCAGGCTCCACTAATACAGCCACATCAAGCACTATCCTATTTCTAGGTTTAGCTTCTTATTTGTAGTGCTTTTTTGAAAGTATGAACCATTCTCTTAATATACTAGAACAGCATCTTCTTCTGCAGCACATTATGCCCAGGATATTTTGAGCTACATAGGCCTGGCACATTTACATTAATCTAAGAGGTTATTCACATCAAAGTTTGTTTGGAATCAGGCAAGCTATCCCTTTTACTTTGTGAAGGGAAGCAAAATTTGACTTGTTTTCCTAGTGCAGTAAACTAGCTGCCATTGCATACCCAATACACGCTACAACTGCCCTAGTTTGGATAGAAACCTGGGCATGAAAGAGGAATTAGTTTTTGGTGATTTTAGTAATTCACTTACAAAAGAATACTGTATATGTTTGTTTGCATATTAGGACATTTACGAACAAAATCCATCTGCCTGAGCAACTGCAACTAGAAACAGGGTTTTCATGGAAATGTATTTAATTATATAATGTCAACCTGTAGCATAGCTAGGGTAGAGTGAGAGGGCAACTGCTCAGGGAGCAAAGTGTTGGGAGGGTGTGATCAGCCAATCCCAATTTCTGATGCAATACTGGCTTTTAAAAGCAGGCATTGCATTTGTGGTCACAAATGAACACTGCAGCACTCCGTTTGCGGTCTAAACTGTAATAACTGCTACATTGTGGCAAGCAGTTTTCTACACTTTAAAAGTTGTTGTTGTGTCTTTCAACTTTTCCCAGTTAGGGGTCGCCACAGCGGAACTCCAGTCCGCTAATGATTGGCAGTAGATTTTTACGTGCCGAGTTGCCAGCCCTGACCCACAACCTTCAACGAAGGTATGCCCATTCACGCAGGTCTCCACAGAGCAGATGCTCTAGCTGAGAATCGAAAAGGACAACGTCTTACTGTGAGACGACAATGCACTGTAGCACTCTATGCAGGAAGGGTATAAACCATATCAACTGTTTGTCTGTCAAGCAGTTTGCTACAGTTCACAGTTTTTCACCTTTTTTTTTTTTTGTAATAAAATGGAAGAGGGTTGGGAGCAGGGCACAGAAATGAGAAATGAGTGGCTAGGAGGGAGGGACATGTTCAGAGTCTGGTCACCTGATTGGTATGCCAGTAGAAGCAACATTTTTTTTCCTCTTCAATTGAAGAACTGGGGGAGAGGAGCCCAGATTTGTAATAAGCAAATTTCTGTTTTTTCCTCTTCACTTGAAGAGCAGAGGGGAGTGGGCCACTGGTTCATGGTACTGGTACTGGGCACTATTTCAGCCAGCTAGACTTCTGATGCCAACTCATTAATTTCTTTTAAAAAAGTAACCAAAGCATTTGATAGTGGTTATGTAGTGCATGCAGCATACCTGGAATTGGCCAAGGCCTTTGATTCTTCCTCATACAGGCAATATTGACAGACTTGTAAAATCTGAATATAAATCAATGTAGTGTATTTGGTAGCTAGCTGGTGGCCAGATAGAACACGTCAGAAACAGTTTCAGATGCCACTTCTGAAAGCAAATTCATTTTTATTTGGCAATTTTATTTTCGTGTAAAACAACTAAAGAAAACCACAAGGCATTCTATAGTTATGTCAAGAATCTAAATGGCAATGCTCAGATCTCCTCTGAGCTACAACAGAATAGCATTAAATATAGTGATCCCAAGGATATTGCCAATATCCTGGCAGATCGATTTAGTGCCAACTTCAGCCCCCCCCCTTAAAGGTCCCATCTCAATACCAAAAGATTGCCAAATTCCGGTGATCACAGCCACACAGGTAGAAACCGCAGTCTCCAAAGCTAATATACAGCATCTACAGGACCAGATGACATCCCGGGCTGTGTACTACATGAACTACAAAATGAACTGGCACCTCACCCAAGTGTCTTGTTTAATCATAGATTCACTTCAGGCTTCGTGCTCACTGAGTGGCGCACAGCTACAGTTATCCCACTACACAAGGGGGGATCCAGCTTGGATCCCGAGAACTACCATCCCAGTCTGATGAGCCTGATCTGCCAGGGCATGGAACGCATTATCATGGAACTTATAAACAAAGACATTGGCAATCTTCAAACACTGGATTCCACCCAATTTGGGTTCGTGAAGGGCCGATCTTGTCTCCTGAACCTGACTGACTTCTTCGAATCAGTCACCAGAGCTGTGGACGAGGGTAAGGCGGTCCACACAGCCTATCTGGACCTCGCCAAGGCTTTCGACACCATCCCCCACTTTAGAATCATAGATGAATTTACTAAGCTGGGCATAAAGCCCTACGTCACTCGATGGGTTGCCAACTGGCTTACTGACAGAACCCAGACTGTAAAAGTAGCAGACTCCAAATCCAACTCCAGACAAGTGGAGTACCTCAGGATTCAGTCCTGGGACCGCTCTTGTTTGGCATCTACTTCTCTGAAGTACAGGCCAACACTAAGGGACTCTGGCTAACAAAGTTTGCAGATGACTGCAAACAGGGAGCCATTATTGAATCCCCAAATTATGTGGATATTCTACAAAAGGGCCTTACAGAAACAGATGCTTGGTGCCAGGCCCATGGGCTCAAGCTTAATGCCAAGAAATGTATAGTTATCCCCTTTGGGAAAAAACATGTACCCATGAATTACCACATAGGTGGCAGTACACTAAACATCAAAAGTGTGATGAGAGACTTGGGGACACAGGTGGACAGTGGTCTCACCTTTGATAACCACATAAGTCAGGAAATCCTTCTATGGTGGCACACCTCATCACTAAGGGCTTTTCATCCAGAAAAAAGGAGGTCATTGTCCCACTGTTCTCATCCCTCATTAGACCCATTATAGAGTACAACGCCCCATTTGGTATGTACCTCATAAGACATCTGTAACAGCTGGAAAGGCTGCAGCAATACCTCACTAAAAGAATCACAGGCCTGAAGCAGATACCCTATGCTGACAGTCTAAAAAAAACTTCAGCTATACTCTGTGGCATATCGTCTACCCAGAGGCGATCTCTGCTTAACATACAAGACCATGTCAAACCCTGAGCTGTTGGACATGCTCCACTTAAAGAAATCTCAATCCCTCAGAGCCACACACTCCAAGAATCTAAACCTTGTCATCACAATGAACAAAACATGTTGGAGGGATAAGTTCCTGACCCAGAGACTCCCCATACTCTGGAATAGACTGCCCATACATGTCAAGCAGAGGGCCTCTTTGGCCCTCTTCAAAAGGAACCTTGACGATAGGATGGGAGATAGGAATTTCACCCCAGGGATCATGTCAGTCACCCTGCTAGACAGGGCTCCAGGGAAGAAATATCCAGGGAATTGTTATGGCTAGGCTTGTATAGGCCCTAGGGCTAATACCCTAGTACCAACCTACGAACCTTTGTTGGCCAGGTTAGTTCCACTACTCCAATGGCCTCATTTCCAGTGGAGACCTAAGGTGGTAATCATATTAATAAGCATACCCTCTTAACCTGTTGGGACAAAGGCCCAAAAATAGGGACACATTTTAAATATTGCTCTTATAAACCTAGAAAGTTGCTAGAGTAACACGGTTTCTTTTAACATACATTTTCTGAAATGATTTGAAGTGTGAAACTCAAGTGAATGTCATTATTAACTTCAATCCTCAGATCATCCCAGTGATTTGCCAGAAAACCACAATTTTATGAGGAACATGCCAAAAATCTGCACATCTGAGAGGTATGTTAACAAGATGAAAATTTGGACAGGGCACCAGGAACCCTAATCTTTTCGAGAAGTGCTGTGGAATCTTCTACATCTACCTGAGCTACCACCAACTCGGACAGATAAGGGCATGGTTCACTATCTCATCCGAATGACAGCATTTATAGTAGTGCAGCACACCTCTTACTCTGCATTGCAGTGTCAGTATTGCAATAATTCCCACTACAGACTCTTTCAACGACACACACTAGAATTTTAAGTACCAAGTCTCTACCTTCCAATTATAGTTTCTTACAGTTCACATCAGGACTGCAGCCACACTAAAAAGCAACTAGACCTTACATGGTTTGCAACATCTGATGAAAGCATGCATGCAGAAACTGCAGAAACATGTACTTTGATACATGATTACGTTAGGATGGAGCAACAAAATGGTTGAAGTGATCTTACATACTTACTAATGGCCAACTCTACTAGGTGTTTAGACCTTCACAAGATATTCAAGAAAAATATCTTCTGCCATTTTGAAAACAGAATTTTTTCCCTGGCATTTAGTCTCTTTAACTTCCTTCAGATTATTTTACAAATGCACTAAAAAGGAAAAGAACAAGGTAAATCACTGCACTTTGGAGCACTGCACTCTTACTACAAGGTACAGCAATCCCAGAACTGATGCATGTAAAGCAGTAAGGGAGTGCAAGGGCGAGTAATCTCCTTCCACAAAACTGCTTTAAAAGTGATAAAGCATTGCAACCTTCACTGCTGAGTCTAAAGCAGTTTTTTTCAGTACTTGCGTATTATCACAACCACATTTTAGCGGTTGCGAAGAGCACATACCTGCATACAGACAACTGCCTGAAACACTTCAGACATCTGATAATAGTCCTTACTAATGTCCAAAAAGTTTAAATGACTTTCTGAAATGGCAAAACTTACAAAATGACACGAAGTACCCACCCTGGTATCACCTGTTGGCATCTTGATAGTAAGGGATATGTAACTGACATTTTCTTCCGTTGTACGAATCTGCATTGAGAATCAAGGATTTACACTTCTTTTGGCATCGTGTCATGTTGCAATGTATGCCATTTATGAAAGTAATGTAAACTTTTTGGCCCATTTCTAAGGATTATCATCAGCATTTGCAAGTGTTTCGGGCACTCATTTCCCTGCAGGAATACGGTTTTCAGTTGTGAAAGTGAAACGACACTGCGGAGCGGGGACCGCCTATGACAACACCAGTAAAGGTATTCCTCTGTTCAAGGAACAGCATAGTAACTAAGTGTTTGGAAAGTACACCACCAACCTTTGCAATAGTAAGTATCACAGGAAGGGTTAAAAGGAGCTTAATTTTCGAGATCCTCCTTCCAACATGAAAGAGGATTGCAGTTCCCCTGCTGTACTGGTCAGTTTAGTACAGCACATGGTTGGATGCTGTCATTCTTTATTTAAAAACAAAAAAAAAAAGCGATCTATGACAAACGGTATCCCTCTCACACTCGTCTGCAAGAGGGCCGCTTTTCTTTCTTCTTCGTGGTCCACTTGCACAAGAAAACCAAAACAAAGGTAATTCGGAGTTTACATAGCCCGTTACACTTGCACATACAGCCCTGTCTTGTAAAAATAATGAGTTACACAACGGAACAAATGTGGTTGCGATAATATGCAAGTACCATTTTTTCTTGCCTTCTGTTTCAGGGACTTTAGTTTCCATATGTGTCAAACTTAGTTGCCTGCTGACAGTATCCCTGCCAACTGTTTCTATATTCATATAGATGCACATTTATGAGCAAGAGATTGCGTTGCAAATGTACCACATATTACTCTAGTGTTGTCTATACTGATCGACAGATGACCAAGTAAAATGAGTCTTGCCAGCTCTGCTGCATACGGTCATAAAGCTTTCTCTACACCACAGCAAACCAGAGTTCCACTGATGGATCAGGTGCTTGTAGGAGCTATCCAGGGAGAATGGGAGTTCGCAGCAATTGCTGGCTCTCCCATTCTGGGATAGAATAACAGCACTGGTCTCCCTAATGGAAGGAGTAAGTGTTTATTCATACAATCAAAACTACTAGCACCAAGTCTTTCCATCAGCAAAATTCCATTTTTCTCCAACAGTTAAAGTGGAATTACTGTTTTGAGGAAATTCAACAAATAACCCTTAGATTTCAGATAGCCCAATGTTATTCATATGAAGAAAGGAGGAAAATATAAGATAAGATGCAACCCAGACCTTTTGAATACTGACTTGTTATAATGGTACCTTTTGGAAGGACGAAAAGTAATCTCAGTCTGGATTTTTGTTTGCTTCTCCTGAGACAGGAAAATTCATCTGGACAAAGTCTACAGTGTCTCATAGCAATGTTACTGACTGATCACAAGAAAAGCATGCCGCTTTGGAGTTTGTGATCAGAGCTACTGAAACAAATAAATGATTATTCTGATGTGATGACAAAAGTACTCCTGGGACAGAGCTATCACAAGGCAATCACATAAGTACAGAAATAAGCTGAAATTCTGTTTTCCTAAGTATGTAAACATGAGAGCCAAATTTCTGGAAAACACTCCAGGTGCTATGGACAGACCAAATGGTAGAGTTGCCAAAAGAAAATGTGAATGAGCTACCTGAAGTGAGGTGATACCAAAGCTGCTCTTTATGGAATATGAAGATATGAATCATCCATGCCTATTCTATGAAGAGAACTGGCTTAACATTACCATTTTAAACTTCTTGGTTAGCACAAAGGTTTGTGGGTCTGCCAGGTCTGCTGTTCAAGCCCAAGGCCTATTGGCCACAGGGGAGCTTAACATTCTTTGGTCTGTTAGAACTTCTAGGTGAACACGGAGTCAAATTCTTTTTTTCAGGTTATGTAGTGAAAAGCTGAGTTTAACTCAGTGGGGCAGTTTACACCATAGGTGCAGAAGTCCAAGATACAAACTTCACACATTTCAGGGTATAGCTGATATTAGTTTTTATTGAGGTTTAGTTTCTTCTGGTGTCCAGATAATCAGGGGAATATTCTGAGTAAAGGGTTTCAAGTTTTAAGGGGTTCTTAAATAAGCCGCATGTCAGGTACAGGTCTCCTCTAAGAATGTGATAAAAGAGCAACAAAACCACTAGCTGCAAAACTGATCCAAAGATAGGCACTACTGTTGAAGGTTGACACCAGCAGTGCCCATCTTTGGAACTGTTTTGCAGCTAGTGGTTTTATTTGTTTGGAATATCTAGCCATTTCTCCAACTTGTTGCATCAGAATGTGATAAAATACAGAGAAGATAGATTTCTACAATCTTTGGCTATAAACCAGGACTTGAAATTGTTTGATTCTCTTGCAATTAATCTTAATACCTTCTCTGACTGCACCAGATGGAATGAAAGTAGGTTACAGAACAGTATTCTACAATTTGGTCTGATAACAGGTGTGTAAAGTGGCCAATTATTTCTCTGGCATATGTCAATTTCATATAGAATCAGACATACATGCCATATACTCTGCAGACAGCAGAGGATATATGGATATTAAATCATCATCAAGGACTCAAAATATTTTTTTGCCATTGTGTTATATTGTAACTGCTGTCTATTACTAGTGTACAAAACTGGTGTTTTGATTTTCCAAATGCCAGAAGACTTTTTTTTTTTTTTATCTTGAATGGAAAACATTACACATTACCAGTGTTAAAATCCAGCTTAATTGTATTCTTCCCCAATAGAAATAATTACATACCAGGTACACCTACAATGTCATCATATTGGTTGTGTTTTACTGGCAAGCAGTACATACAATATCAGCTGCATGCATTTAAAGTGGAACCTGTGTGTTGAGAGACAGCCTTACAAGACTATCTGCAAATATACAGAGCAGAGTATATTTTTCTGTATTATTCTGTATTATAGAGCTAAATTGTTGCTTAGATATCTGTTGTCTTACTGTTCTGCAAATATACAGAGATCAGTATATATTTTTTTAGTTTTATAATTTGCTCTGATTCCTCACATCTCTGTTGAAACTGTCTTCCCAACCCCCCCCCCCCCCCCCCCGTTCTTGGTTGTAGTTTAAATTTGGTGACTTTTGCAGTTCCTGCCCCACTGTATATTTGATCTAGGACACTCCCCCAGTCCCATCTCTTTACCGCATTCTACCTAATAAACCCTTTCTGCACTTGCTTTTAGTCCTTTTTTAATTTAATTACATTTTTTCAAACTGTGTGTGGACTAATATTGCTACATACTCAAGTGTGCCAGCTTGCACTCCATGTGAATTGTTTTTACTACTGTTTTTGCTACTTTCTGAAAAAAAAAAATGTAAGCCTGTTTCCTACCTTTACTGTAATTAGTGTTCCAGATACAGATTTGCTGTATCCAGGACTATTTGTAAGTTTCTGAGCCCCCCAAGCCTTTCTGTGTTGGAGGGAAGCCTTCTAGCCTATCAGTGGGAGTGGTAAGCACTAGGTAACCTGTCTACCACATAAGGAGTGGTTCTGGCCCAGAATTTGTAGTTATTGGCCGTTTGGGCGGACTTCCATCTCTCTCAACTTTCTGATTTGAAGGCCTGCATTTGCACTTGTTTCTGTCCTGTAACTCCTGGGCCCATCTCATTTGCTCACTCAAAAAAAAAAAAAAAAAAAAAAAAAAATTATCTGCTTTTACTGTATTTGTGTTTCTTCCTACTTTATTTTGCTTTTGCATCATCTTAAAAGTACTCAATTGTATTTATTACTGCTTGGTGTAACTCATTCTATGCCTTTTAGTTTAAGCACTTGGGCTTCAGAC
Source organism: Protopterus annectens (assembly GCF_019279795.1). Taxonomy (NCBI): domain Eukaryota; kingdom Metazoa; phylum Chordata; order Ceratodontiformes; family Protopteridae; genus Protopterus; species Protopterus annectens. Next base: position 1,798,241,454 of record NC_056735.1, read on the forward strand.
CAGTGTTTTTTTTTTTAGAAAGGTTTGTGGTCTGCACTGGTAGTGCAGAACAGGGAAGCTACATCCTTCTAAGTTGAAAACTGATGACTGAGGGCTCAGTGTCTGTTATTCTAAAAGTGTATTAATTCTGGTTTAAGCACTTTGGCTTCAGGCCAGTTATTTTACATTAAAAGGGTTCGTGGTCTGCACTCTTGTGGGAGGAGAGGCTGGACTCTCCCCTTCTGAGCTGGGAATTTCTGTTTAAAGGCTTATAGTACCTGCATATCTGAATTGCTTCTTACTGAAATTGGTACACCTTGTTTGCTGTAGCATAGACTAGATCCAGGCCTGCTGAATCTAGCTTTGTTTGTATGCTTGTTGTTGTTTGCTTGTTATTTCCCTGAAACGCTAATTCCACCTAAAATGCAGCTTTTCAGCGCTTCTGTGGATCCCTAGTGATATCTGCATTGCTTACTGTACTTATTTCCTTGTTTCACTTGAAAGAAAGTTACTGTTTGTCGTTTTTGCATTTAAGTTACCTGTAACGCATTGCATTTAAGTTACCTGGCACTTGCTCACTAAAGCAATTATATAAGTCAGCACTAAAAAATTAAAAGCACTACACCCTCACAAACTCCCCTTGAGTACCTTGTTCCCCATTGGCCCTTTTTTCAATTATAAAGAAATTCCCAACACTATTCTAGCATGTCCAAAGGTCAGTCGTGAATCTCCTCTCCGGTCCAGCTGGTGAATCTGGGAATCTTGAGGCAATGTTACAACTGCCTCATGTACACAGACAACCCTCTCCTCCTCCCAACAAATTCCAACACATGTGAGAGATGCAACCATATAGCCATACTGGAGGCTAAGCTCTCTCAACTCAGTACTGGCAAAACCAGTGAGGAGGAGAAGGAAACCACACTCACTACAATTCCAGACTTACATAGACCTACCACAACAGCAAACCAAACACAAACGCACAAAAACATACTCAGAGGCTCTAAATAAAAAATCTGCCTAAGCAGCAGAGACCTCCAAAGCAGACACCCAAGCAACCGCTACTCCAAAACAAAACACGTGCAACACACAGCTCACAAAGCCAGTGTGCCGAACAGTCACAGCCCTTAAGGCTAAACAACACACCTGATACACTTGTAATAGGTGACTATCATCAGGCACACTGACGTCCCACTCACCAGGCTGAACAAGGAGAAGGTCACTGTGAGCTGCCTGTCGGGCGCTAGGATCCGCCACATAACACAAGCACTCAGGTCACTCCAAGGCAAGTACAAATATGACTCAGTCATGGTCCATGCTGGTGTGAATGACCTGAGACGTACCTCCCTGGACTACATGAAAAGAGACATAGAGAAGCTCTCTGAGCATGTAGCCCAGGCTGATATGACCCTGACCTTGAGTTGCATCTTACCCTTACACAATATGAAGACAAGATGATCAATTTCAACAATTGGCTTAAGTATTGGTGTCATTCAAAGGGGATCCAATGCCTGTCAGCCTGGGATGACATGCTCGACAAGCCACAATGCTTCGCTAGGGATGGCTTGCACCTGTCACCCCTGGGCTTTCGGATATTGGCAAAGGCTCTTGCTACCCCCATAGTGCCTTTTTTAGGCAAGGCTCAAAAGACAAACCCACCTCCATAGGTATCACAAGGGATAAGAAACTAAGAGTAATGCTACTCAATGCCAGAAGTCTAAACCTCAAGATGCATGCACTCAAAACTCTCCTTAGCATGGAGAACATCGATATCTGTGCAGTAACAGAAACCTGGTTCAAGGCTCCCGAGAGCACCCCAGCACTACCAGGTTATACCTCATACCATGCTTTTCGGCCCCAAAACTTGGACCGAACCCCAAAAGGAGGGGGAGTATCAATATTCGTCAAAGATACCCACACTTCCAGGTTGGTGGCACAGCACGAAGCATCAGAGACTATCCATGTGCAACCAACAGTGGGTAAAACTGCCTTCCAGTTTATAGCCTGCTACAGACCACCCTCCCAAACCCAGGAACCCCACTCGGCCTTCCTGAGAACACTGGAAAATATGAAGGTCTCTCCAAACACCATTATATTGGGTGACTTCAACTACCCAAACAAAGACTGGGAGCATTACTCTAGCTCCAACACCCTAGCCCAAAGGTTCCTAGAATTTATAAACTCAAATGCTATGGAACAACTTGTTACCACTCCCACAAGAGGGGAAAACATAATGGACCTGATCATCACCAACATGGGGACTCTATGCTCCAGACCAGAAGTGTATCCCTCACTGGTAAGATCAGACCATAAACTAATCTCACTGGATATTCACATCCCGACTCCACCCCCTGCCCTGAAAACCACAGTGAAAAACTTCTCTAAAGCAAATTTCACACTCCTCAAAACTGAGGTGGAATCCTTCAAAGCCCCCGGGCCTGTGGAAAATGCGTCCCAGACCACAGAATCCTTTATAAACGCATTCTATGAACACCTTCAGGAATGCATGGATCATGCAATCCCAAATAAAACCAAGACCCAATCCTCCAAAGGCAGACGTCCTGTCTGGTGGACCCCAGCCATAAACAAACTATACAATAGAAGGAGGAAGCTACTACATGATAGAGCAAAATCCCAAAAAGGGAAGGCATCTCTGAACAGTATTAGCAAAAAACTACGGGCACTAATAAAATCGTCTAAGGCCAGCTTCGAGAGAAAAATTGCACAGGACACTAAGGATAATCAACAAGGCTTTCTTTAGTTATGTTAGGAACCTGGGTGAGAATTCCCAGATATGCTCAGAATTAGTCCAAAATGACAAAAAATACACCGAACCCACAGACATTGCCAACATCCTAACTGACAGGTTCAGTGCAAACTTCCCCCCCCCTCCCCACCAAAAGGGCAAATATCTATCCCAGCAGAGTGCTGCCCCCCTGACATCTCAGATAATCAGGTAAGAGCTGCCCTCTCCAAAGCACAAAACACAGCATCAATGGGACCAGACGGTGTCCCGGGCTGCATCCTACATGAACTCCAAGAAGAGCTAAACATAAAACTACTGTTCAATCTCAGCCTTACTACAGGATATGTACCCAAAGAGTGGCGTACAGCAACAGTGGTCCCTCTACACAAAGGTGGTGCCTCAACAGATCCTGGAAACTATCGCCCCATAAGCCTGACTAGCTTGGTCTGCAAAGCTATGGAAAGGATCATCATGGACCTCATAAATAAAGATATTGGGGACCTACAGACACTGGATCCTACCCAGTTCGGCTTTGTTAAGGGCAGAACCTGCCTCTTAAACCTGGTTGATTTCTTTGAAACAGTCACCAAGGCCATTGACGAGGGGAAGGTGGTCCACACAGCCTACCTGGACCTCGCAAAAGCCTTCAATACAATACCCCACTTGGGCATTATAGATAAGCTCACCAGCTTAAATATAAACCCCTATGTCACTAGATGGGTTGCAAACTGGCTCAAGGACAGAACCAACATGGTTAGAATTGCTGGAGCCATGTCAGACTCCAAACCAGTTACAAGTGGCGTCCCACAAGGCTCAGTCCTGGGACCTCTCTTGTTCGGTATATATTTCTCGGAGGTACAGGCCAACACGGAAGGACTGTGGCTGACCAAGTTCGCAGAGGACTGCAAACTGGGTGCCATAATAGACTCTCCAGCCGACACAAGCATCTTCCAAAAGGGCCTCATAGAAACAGACAACTGGTGCCAGAGCCATGGCCTCAAGCTAAATGCCAAAAGTGTATAGTCATCCCCTTTGGCAAAAACAAAGTGCCCACAAATTACCACATAGGTGGTAATCCATTAAGTACAGAAGAAGTAATTAGGGACCTGGGGACCCAAGTTGATAGCAATCTCTCATTTGGCAACCACGTGGCCAAAGTGGTTAGAAAAACATTTTATATAGCCCACCTAATCATGAAGGGATTCACATCTAGATCAGGGCAGGTCATCGTGCCTTTTTACTCATCCCTCATCAGGCCCATAATTGAGTACAATGCCCCTTTTGGGATGTACCTTACCAGACACCTGCAGCAACTGGAAAGACCCCAAAAGTACCTCACCAAGAGGATCAAAGGGCTCAAACAGATGCCATATGCTGCCCAGTTAAAGAAACTCCAGCTCTACTCAGTGGCATACCGCCTGCTCAGAGGCGATCTGTGCCTGACGTATAAAGCCATGTCCAACCCGGAATTAATGGATATGCTGCACCTCAGAAAATCCAAATCCAATCGAGCTACGCGCTCGAGAGACTTGAACCTCAGCACTGAAATAAATAGGACATGCTGGAGGGACAAATTCATAACCCAGAGGCTCCCTTCACTCTGGAATAAAATCCCAGTCCAGGTTAGGCAGAGTCCCTCATTGACTCTCTTCAAGAGGAATCTTGATGAGTGGATGGGAGATCATAGGTTTACCCCAGGTATCACTTCTGTGTCACTGTTAGACAGAGGCACAGTATACTAACCTCAAAAAAGGGCATAACAAAATTAATTTAAAATGGGTGGCGAAAGCCAAACACACTCTGGCTAGGCTTATAAATGCCCTAGGGCAGATAGCCTAGTATGAACCTATATGATGGGAAGGCCATATTCTAGATGAAAGAGTAGGACACTTTTTTCAGCTAGAGTAGCAATATAAAAAGATGAGAATGGGGATCTTTTTGGACCAAAAGAGCAATGGATCTACTTTTGCTTGTGTTTTATGAGCGTGGGAGTGAAAATCTAGGAAAGGTTTAAAGCCAAAGACCAAGACACCTGAATGTGGGCATAGCTTCCAATGTGTAGTTATGAGCAAAGACAGGAAGGCTGCTTGGAGCTTCAGAGAGCCTTTGTGGGTAGCTGAACAACACAGCCCTGGTTTTAGATGGGTTTAGCAGCAGATTGTAGCAAATGAGCCACTGTTGGAGGTGGGTGTGGTCAGCTTGGAATTGGTTTTGGAGAACAGGACAGGATCAGCAGTAATTAACCATGTCATCAGCATAAAGAATTGTTTATTTGTGTCTTTCGGCTTTTCCTGGTTAGGGGTCGCCACAGCGGAACTCCGGTCCGCTAATGACTGGCAGTAGAGTTTTACGTGCTGGCTTGCCGGGCCTAACGCACAACCTTCAATGAAGGAACGCCCATTCATGCATGTCGCCACACAGAAGACGCTCTGAGACTCAAACGGGCAACGTTTAACTGTGAGGCAACAACGCAAAGAATAACAGATGAAATTTGTTAATAAAGATGGAAAACAGATAAGAACAGAAGATATAATCTTGTGAGGGACTCCTTTGACCAGGTGGGCTGAGCAGGAGAGACTATTTCCTACGTTGCCTTTTAAATGTCTGTATTCCAAAAAGTTTCTGGGGGAGGTAGTAGGGAAAGATTCCTATTTCACTGACAATTAGAAGAGAGTGATAGATTAAGCTGAAAGCTTTGGTTATGCTGATAATGGTAACTTAACTGGAAGCCTCACCTGCATTTTGTAAGATATTATTTGCTAAGGACCAATAGGACAGTCATTGTGCTTCAACAATGCCAAAAGCCATGTTGTTTTGGGAACAGAAGGTGCTACTGCTGTGTTTAGACAATATTTTCAGGTGTTTTACCTAGTCTACAAAAGATGGAGCTGGACCAAAAGTGGAAGCACTTGGTGCTTTTGGAGAGATTTAATTAAAGCTGATTTCTAGATTTTATGCATGATGTTTTTGAACAGATATGTCAAATGCGGGAGTGGTAGGGCCAGGTTATCATACTCAAGTGTCTTCATCCAAAATCCTACTCTCTCTCCTTATTCCTTAAACCCCCCGCCCAATCAGCATCATGCCTTTCCATTTTGATATACAACCTTCTGCTAGTGTCATTTATAACAGCCTAAACTGCATAGTTCTGAAGTATCCCTTCAAAGAAGATAATCCTAAATCATCTTAAACGGAAGAAACAACTTATCCCACTTAACTTTTGCCCTCTTCCCCCTCCAAATAAATTCCTTTAACTCTTTATTATGGTCCACAATTTCTTCTATGGTTGATAAAAACATGCTTCACCTGAGACTTCCAAGATCGTTGCACGCCGACATACAGGTTGATTACAACTCTCCATATATGAAAATTAAAACTGAGAAAAGGAGGTCAGTAAAATGTCAACGATATGGGTGGAAATCAGTTACTAACTAGTAATTACACAGCTTGAATGGCAGCAAAGAAGATTGGAAAAATAGTAAAAAAAAATTCAAACAGAATAGAAGAGAAAACTCTGTCTGGGAGGGATCTTGAGCTGTTCAACAAAAAGCAGTTCAAGTTTCAGGTTTAATACAGGATATGGTTTCCAGTAATTTACAGGAAACAATAAATATAATGCACTCAACAGGTGTTTAAAATAGATGAAATGCTGAAGGAGTACTATACAAGCCAAATAACACAAGGCTGGAAAAATAGAAGCAGCTTTAACTAAATGAATTGTTAAAACTCCTAAATCATAGGTTGGAAAAAAAAAACAGGCTGGCTGCACATAAGGCTTCTCAGGAAAAGCAGTTTCATAAAATAAGAGTTAAAAGACAGATATTTCCCCTGTACCAGAGACACTAGAAGGAATAGACAGCATTAATTTTATGAAAGTACAAATAAGCAACTGGACTTGTATTCCACAGCAGGATTTAAGTGAGAAGGCATATTTTGTGTATGCCCCACATCTTGCCATGAGAAAGCAGCCAAGACCTATATTACAAAAGATGCAATCATCCAGCAGAAAGAGTCGCTCCTAACAAAACTGTGACAGAAGAGAAAGTAATACAAACTGGGGACAGTAGAGTGCAAAGATTCCACCTCCAGTCCTCTCCCCTTACAATATTTAGTACAACAATTATAGATGGTTGAGCTTATTTCCATTTTCTAGTAATTGCTTTTTGATAGTCAGAAGCATTAAAGTAAAGTCCAAGTATGTGTAAACAATTCAGAATCTATGTCCCAGCTCAAAAGAACCATTTTCTTTGTTACATTTCTGATAAAACAATAAATGTGCCAGTTTGTTACATTTTCAGAACACACGTTCCCAACTACTTCTCTCTTTCCTATCATTTCTCCAGTATTTGCTATGTACCTGAGGAAAAAAAACTGCTTGGAGAATTAAAATACCTATGCAAACACTAACCAGCAAAATCTTAAACCTTCTGGGCTTTTTTTTTGGCATACTTGGGAGACACACGGATGTCTTCCCATTGTTCTATTATAAACTGCCTTTGGAGTCTTTCTTCCCAAACTTTTCTAACCTCCTCAGATTGATTAGTGCACAGTAACGATAATAGTTTATATGCCTAACTAATTCTCCTTTTATTAAAATCTGCTCTGTTCTAAATCTAAAATCTCTACCATAGCTGGTCTTTCACTTAGCACTCCCATATCCCTTACTCTGTGTGCCTGTACCCTTATCAGTTCCTGGTATGGAAAGCAGTCCAAACTTCTGCTTGCCTCATCCCACTCTATTATCTTTCCAACCATAGTTATTTACTCCAATACCTTAGTCCCTTTGCTAATTTCTTCCATTAAAGTCCAGCTTCCTCTTGTCTAGTTTATGTACCCTTACGTGCAGTAATCCCTACTCGTAAAATTTGTCTTTCTTCATTCTTGTGTTGGCTTAATTGTTAAAATATTTTCTGAATATATTATATATGGTTGCTGTTACTCTCAAGGATCTGTATCCAAAATTCTATGTTGTTCTTTTTTTTCCCTCAAACTTCCCCATTTCATCATCCCCCTTCCACTTTGATTTACAACATTCTACTTGTATTCTACATGTGAGTCTTAACTGCCTAGTTCTAAAGTATCCCTTCAAATCAGGTAATCCTAAACCACCTTGCTCTATGGGAAGAAACCTGTCCCTCTTAACTCTTGCCCTCTTTTCCTCCCAAATAAATTCCTTCAATTCTTAGTTACTCTCCACAACTTCTCTGATTGATAAACATATGCCTGACTTGTATATACAACTAAAGGGACTAAACATTTTCACTGCATTTAGCTGACTGTTCATAATAAGAGCTTCCAGTTTCTCAGTTTTTGTATTGTATTTTTAGTATATTTTCGCATATCCTTAGTTGCCATAGCAGAATCCTTTTAATCCATGCATTTAAAATACTCGATCTTATCATAGCCCTATAAGCATGGCTATTGCTGAATCAATTCATATGTGCGTATGTAGTTTAGAGCTATAGCTTTTGTTTTATCTTCATTCATTTTATATCCAGAAAAGATCTAATACTGTCTCAGAATATTCCACTACACCAATATGTGCTTTTCTGGACTTATCATTACAAAGTAATATCTCCAAATAAGGCTAACCTTTCTTGAGTACCATACCAAATATAACCCCGAATTTGTGAAAAACCTTAGTTTCTTTGCCAGTGGCTCTAAAATATAAAGCAAATAAAGTGGAAATAGGACACCACTACGTGGTTCTTCTCTTCAGACATAGCTTACTGAGTGCCACCTTAATTCTTGCATTTGATCTTTCACATACCCTCCTAAATTTATGGTTTTATCGGAATGCAAATGCTTCCACTGTCCTACTTACAAAATCCCTGTTGACTCCTACTCAATGGATTCTCAGCATCAAGATCCACCAATAACAGTGACACCTTCTTACATTCTGCTTTCCCGTGGATCATCATTCTGTTAATGTTGTCAAGTGTTGTCTCCCCTCCACAAAACCACACTGATCTATATCTATTCATTTTGGCTATTCTCTTAGTAAATACAAAAACATGTTATAATTATGGTTTAAAACTGAAACTGATCTATATGAAGTTGGGTCTGAAACACCTTTTTTACCCTCTTTGGGTGATACAGCCACAACAGCTTTCTTCCAAGATGCTGGTACTTCCCCACCTTTGAAAATACTGTTAAATAAAACCTTTCAGCTCTCCGTCAACCTTCGCCCCTCCCAACTTTCACATGAATACTATCTGTTCCTGGAGACTTCCCTGCAGACTGATTATAAATCATTGCTTTTATCTCATCTCTTCTTTGTAGAGCCTCATCTTCCTCTAACGCTGACATAATTCAGTCTTCCATGAATATTTCCATTTGTACTTTTCCCTTGGCTTCCACAGTCCACAGCTTCATACACATTTTCATAAGCTTTCCAAAATATCCTTACTACATCTGTAGGACTTCTGGTTATTTTCTTGACATAGGCTCCCAAAGTTTGGTGACAACCCTTCTACTTTCTGTAGTCTAAGTTGTTGTTTACATGTTTTGCAGTCTTTAAGTTATCAGAAATAATTGCTTAAAAGCAACCTTTCTAAACTCGTCCATAGTATCCAAATACTCTCTTATTTTCCTTTTAGCACTCTGCAGTTGCTCTTCTTTCTGTTCTGTGAGATCCCCTTTATTATTCACTTTAACTTTTGTTTTAACCCTCTAAGCAATTCCTACTACTTTTACATATCTCTTTCATTGTGAAATTCTGTTAAGCCACAAGACTTCTGTTTCAGGAATTTGCATTTTTTGTGTTCGTACAATAGCTACTCGATTTCTACGACAGATGGTCTCTGCTGCCTTAAATATTCCACTTTATGAACTACTCCACAATATATATATATATATATATATATGACTATACGATTGCTTAATCAGTATTACAACATTCTGAACGGTGGACTAAGTGACTGGTTTTCATGCATATATGTGTGCAGAAAGAGACAGATGCAAAATGCACACACACTGCACTGAGACATACATTCACACAAATAAAGATGCATACATTATTATAAGCAGCAAATGCAGAGACTGTAACATAGTATAACCTGAAACTCACACCTGACATTTTGTCTAAAACCCATCATTTTAACCCAGAAATGTAAAGGATCCTTATTTAAATAAAAAAGCCTATACGACTTCTCTTATTCAAATAAACAGTTCTTTTTACGAAAAAGCGTTAAGATTGAAGTGGAAATTCCCAAATAATGTAACTATTACATAGTAGTTTCAACAACAGATCAAAGCTATACTTAAAAACGTTATACTCTTTAGATCTTCATTTCACTTTGAATTTGTGATTACCACACAACAAACTGACAGAAGAATAAAAAGCATTTCAAGTGCTAAATGTATGCATTTTTTATTAGTGTTATGCTTTTCATGTCCCCTTCTCTAAGGCAGTCTTTTCCTACATCCTAAGGAACCATGAAATTATTATGACTGCAAAACAAATCTATACTAATGGATTACAATATGCTATTAACAGTCAATAATAGGACATAGACAATAGAAGTATTGTTCTGTATGAAATTAAATTATGCTATATCATTTAAATGGTAGAGTGTTCAGATCAACTGGTTTCACTTTAATCTACAACCTTCTCAATGAACAACATGCTTACAAATTAGCACTGCACAGAAGTTTGCCAATGGGCTATAGCTACTTATGGCTTCAGTTTTCAAAATGTACACCAAATGCCACTCATGTTAACTGCATTAGGTTCAGAGATGTTTATTAGGCTAACAACCACAAGGGCCATTTTAAACCTAGCCACCAGTTCCAAATCGCTGACAAGTTCTCATACCCTTGATAAATGTAAGCAGGGGCCTGGGAGATGAACCATTTGCAGGCTGCCTGTGTCAATTAGAGACATAGGTGTCAAACGGGATGAATTTCCTGTTCCCCATCAAACTGTCCAAACTGAACTTGAATTTGATTAGGCAGGAACTCTGCTTTACATGGTTGGGGAGCCCGTTTCAAAGAAGGGGTAGTCTCTGGGATATATACCAGTCTCTGTCGAGCAGGTCCTATTAATATCACGTGCAAGGTTTAAGTCTTTAGAAGGGGTAACTCTGGTACTGTTTGTTTTGCAGATATCTAGGAGGGTCCACCAAAATGAGGTCTGACAATGCCATGTTTGCCAAGCATAGATCTCCCCTCAACAACCTGAACGAGACAGAATAGAGGGATAGGGCCTGGAGGTGATCTGCATAGGGCATGTTACTTACACCCTGTATTCTTTTATTGAGGAACTTCTGTGAATGTTCCAATTGTTGGATATGCCTGATTAGGCACATAACAAAGGGTCACTGTAGTCAATGACAGGTCTGATGAATGTTGAATGCAGTGGAACAATTACCTCCTTGGACCTAGATGCCACACCTTTGTTTATAAGTTGCACAACACAAAATGATTTCTTCACTACTGCAGACAAGTGATGGCCAAATGCTAGATTACTGTGTGTGTGTGTGTGTCCCCAAGTCCTTGACTACTGAGTCAACTCTTAGGAGTGTGTTGTCTACATGATAGCACTGGTGGATGACTTCCCGAAGTATATCATTAAGCATCTCTTGGCATTTAGTTTTAGTCCATGGCTCTGACACCAGCTATTTGGTCTGCGTCAGCCATAAGCTAGAATGTTGGACTTCCTTTGGATATGCGTTGCCACCAGAAAATGTTGACAGGGGACTGTCCACTGCCAGACCCTTATGACTTCCCAATAAATGGGATAAGAATGCATTCCTGCTTGTTTGCTGAAGTACAAGATGACTGACATGCTGTCCATCTGAACCGCAATTACAACCCTGGGGAGAACATCCTGAAAAGTCTGCAATGCTAGGAGGAGGGCTCTCATCTCCAAAACACTGATGCGAATGTGAGCCTCTGTCAAAGGCCAGGACCCTTGAATGGTCCTCCCTTTGAAATGATCCTCCACCCCAGAATGGAGATGTCCATGGTGACCATGGCCAAAAGAGAAAGAACAATAAGAGGTCTTCCATGTAAAACTAATGGAGACTGCAACCATCACTGAATCTGATAGTGATATAATCCTGTCAGCCATACTGAAAAATCTAAAGGATGGGTAAGGAGAGGCCACAGTATGTCCAGTGTTCATTTCAGAGTCTACATACGAGACCTGGCCAGAGGAAAGTACAGTTGTTTAAATATTACCATAACAATAGATGTCCTCCTCTTTTCTGGTGCAGTATTCTTTAAAACAGAGAGCCAGTCAATATACCAAAGCCCTTTGGTTGTAAAGTGTATGCCATACGTCACAAGTATGCTCCCTGCGAATGATGTAGGACAAAGATGATGTTAGGATGTACCATCCTCAGAAATGAAAAAGCCCCAGTAGGAATGGCAGTCCAAGGATAAAAAAGGTAATAAACACATCCAGAAGGAAAAAGGAATAGGGGGAGGAGAGACGGAGTGAATACAGCAACAGTGAAAGAAGGACATCTACTGTTATGGTAAGATTTTACATAACTGTACTATGTCCTTCCATATTACTGTTACAGTATTCCTTACAACAGAGAGAATGCAAAACTCAGCAAGAAAGTTGGGCACAGGAAGGGCCAGCACAGCCCTCTAAGAAGCCATGAATAATGGCCCAGGCAAAGCCAGCTATGGTCCTAGAAATCACACCCAACTTACAGTGCTTAGTAAAGGTATGAACAGAAGTCCAGGTTGCTGCCTCAAGAATAGAATTAATACCAAACCCTTGCAAAAAGCACCAGAAGAAGCCACAGCTCTAGTGAAATGAGCCTTAACAGAAGAAAGGCTCTTCACATGAAAAGAAAAGCAAAAAGAAATGGCTTTAGATATCCAAGAAGAAATGATTTGTTTGGAAACAGCCAAACCTAAAGACCTTGGATGAAAAGAAGCAAAAAAGTTGATCAGATTTATGAAAACCTTTAGTCTTATCCAAATATCATCAGAGTTGTCTATGCATATCCAAGGTGTGCAAAACCTTCTCACTAGCAGACTGCGGAGAAGGGAAAAAAGTGGGCAAATGAACAGACTGATTAAGAGAAAACTCATTAACCACCTTGGGCAAAAAGAAGGATTAGTACAGAGAGACACCCTGTCCTTACAGAAAACTAAGGAATAATAGCCATAAGGGCATGCAGCTGAGACACCCATCTGGCAGAAGTAAGGGCCAAATGAACAGTCTTCCAAGAACAATGCTGTAAGGAAGCTGAAGCAGCAAGCTCAAAAGGAGCCGGAGTTAATTTTTCTAAAACAAAATTAAGGTCTGAGGAAGGAGGGGCAGGCTTCTTGGGAGGCCTAATGTGAAGGACACCTTTAACAAACTATTTGGCTTCAAATCTAGAAATTAAAGGGATAGTCAAAAACAGACAAGCAGAGAAAGCTGACAGAAACATGACCTCAAGCCAAATACCAAAAAATGCAGCATCATACCCTTTGGAAAAAGTGACGTCTCCACAAATTAGCACGTTAATAACAATGTACCAAGCACAAAATCAGTCGTGAAGGATTTGGGCACCCAGGTTGATAGCAACCTGACTTTTGACCACCATGTTGCTTCCTTTGCATGGAAAGCTTTCTACATGGCCTACCTCATAAGTAAGGGTACCTCATCCAGAAACAAGTGGGTCATAACATCACTGTATTCTTCCTTTATAAGGCCCATTATTGAGTACAATGCCCCATTCGACATGTACCTCACAAACCATATGCAGCAGCTGGACAAACCACAGAGGTGCCTCACCAGAAGAATCCAGGGTCTCAAAAATCTACCATACACAGATAGGCTAAAAGCCCTCTCCCTCTACTCAGTTTCATACAGACTCTTCCGAGGAGACCTCTCTCTGGCATACAAGTCGATCTCAGACCCCACCTTGGTGGGACTGCTGCATAGCCGCAAGTCAAGCTCCACTCGAGCATCCTTCATGCGCGGCCTCAACCTGGTCTGTGATATCAATAGGACTTGGCGGGACACATTTGTGTTCCAGAGACTCCCCCCCATCTGTGGAATAGAACTAACTAAACATGAGCTAAACTCAGGGCTAGGCTTACAAGTCCCTCAAGGCAAACAGCCTAGTAACTTCCTATGATCCTAAGTGGGTCTTAACAGAAGGATAAGCCAACCCAGAATTGAACAATTCACACAAATAAAGAACCAAAGGAACATCCACAGTAAGTGGATCCAGGTTATGCAAAAGACATCAAACAGAAAACCTCTTCCATTTGGATAACTAAGATTTCCTAGTAGTGGGTTTCCTGACCTCCTGCAGGACCCGAAGCATGTCCTCAGAATAAAGGTGTCTGTAAGGGATGAAAACCTTATCACCCACAATGTCAGTTGAAGTGTGGACAGGTGGGGATAGATGCGAGATCCCTCTCCTTGTGTGAGTAGGTCCACCCTTCATGGTAACTTATGATTGCCCTTGGCAAGATGCAGAACAGGAGGGAACCAATGCTGCCTGGCCAAAACAGAGTCACCGGCAAGATTTTGGAAACATCCTGTTTTATCCTAATCAGGACTTTCAGGATAAGAGGAAAGGCAGGAAAGGCATAAAGAAACATCCCCTTCCAAGAAAATGAGAGGGCATTCCAGGACAGAGGACATGAGACTGTGGCACAAAATAGAGGAAGTTGTCTGTTCAGAGGGGAGGCAAACAGATCTACTTGAGGAGTACCCCACTGGTGGACAATGTCCAGAAACATATCCTTGTGAAGCATCCACTCGTAGGATAATGTTATGGACCTGCTCAGAGAATCTGTCACTATGTTCTGATCTGAGGGAATGTAAACTGCCTGAAGGGTCACATGATTCTGGATAGCTAGCTCCAAGACCTGAAGGACTAACCTGCATAGGACATAAGACCTTGTTCCCCCTTGCTTGCTGACATATATCACTATGGCACTGTCTGCGAGAATCTTGAAAGGCCCTGGAAGAAAAGAGAATGAAAAACCTGAACATCAGCAGAAGAGCTCTCATCTCTTTGATACTGATGTGGTCTTTCTTTTGTTGAAGGGACCAAAGGCCCTGTACCTTCAGAGGGCTGAAGGAGATCCCCATCCCATGTCCGAGGCATCCATTAAAAGTTCCTGAGAGGGGACTGGAAGTTGAAAAAGCCCTGGATTGAGTGACAACTGATAAACCCACCAGTGAAGTTCCAGCTTGAGGTATGGAAGTAAAGGGACTAGAAAATCTAATAGATGAGACTATTGAAGCTAAACTGACTTTGGAAACCACTGAAGCTTTCTCATGTGGAGCTTGGCTAGAAGTAGCATAAGAATAGTGAAAACCATGTAACCCAGAGCCCTCAAAAATTCTCTGGCTGTTACTGAAGCCAGAGGAAGAAAGGATTGAAAGAAAGCAATGACAGTCAAGCCCTTGGGAGGAAACAGGGAAGCCAGCATTGGAACAGTCTGGATCCTGCAACCCAGAAAAATATTATCCTGAGAAGGAGTTAGGAATGAATTCTTAAAATTTACAGTAAACCCCAGGCTTTACAAGAGAGAAATGGTACGTTGCAGATGCTGAGGTAAGATCTCTTGAGAGGAGGCCTGAATATACAGGCTATCCAGATAAGGAAAGAGCAGTATTCCCCCTGAGCCTGCAGAAAGAAATCTCAGGAACAAAGCATTTTGTGAAGACCCTTGGGTCAGTAGAGAGGCCAAAGGGCAAAGCAGATTACTGAAAATGCCAGGAAGCAACTGAGAAACATAAAAAGTTCTCGAAAAGGGAATGAATAGGAATGTGTAGATAAGCATCCTTGAGATCCAGGGAAACTAGAAAAGCCTGAAGGAGTAGCAAAAGAAAAGTACAGTTGTGTACACTTACCATAAATGTAGATGTTCGAGTGTATTCATTGTTGCAGTCATTACATTTGGGTTATCTGCTTGCAGTAGCCCTCAGTCGGCCTGATAAAGTCTTAGGTCCTGCATCGGTTGCTGTCCCTTCTTCCATGACGTCAGGTCATCAGGGGTATAAAACATGCAGCAGACGCCATTATATCAGTTTTTCTTGCCCCAGATGTCAGGTGCCCCCATAATGGGAAGCAATTAAATCTATAATACAAGGATATACCTCCAACAAAAAAGCAAATACACCAAAAAGCTTTTTGAGCATAGTAAGTGAGAGTAGAGGTATAGCCAAAAGAAGAAAAAGGGGGCTGGAGGGAGGGTAACCAGGACTGCAACAGTGAATACACTCGAACATCTACATTTACGGTAAGTGTACACAACTGTACTATGTTCTTCGTGTTTCAATGTTGCAGTCATTACATTTGGGTAGAAAGGTCGGGAGGAGGAATTTAAATAGAATTAGGACCAGCTATAAGGCCCTGCAAGACTGCAGTGGCAAAACCAGCTCTGGATTTAGAGAAAATTGGCAAATGATAATGCTTAGTGAAAGTATGTACAGAACTCCAGGTAGCAGCTTCTAGGATGTCCCTAGTAGGGACGCCCCTGAGAAAGGCTGTAGAGGTAGATGCAGCCCTGGTTGAATGGGGTCTGATGCCCTGTGGGATAGGTTCTCCATGGTGCTTGTAGCAGAAATGAATGTAGTGACCTATCCATTTTGAAATGGTTTCATTTGAAATAGCTTTTCCCTTCTGTCCCTGCAACAAATGCCACCAGCAGTTGTTCAGATTTCCTTTGAGGTTTAGTCCTGTCCAAGTAGAATCTAAGTTGTCTGTGCACATCTAAGGGGTGCAGTATCCATTCCCCTTTGTTCTGTGGGTTAGGAAAGAAGGTAGGCAAACGAATGGACTGATTAAGAGCCACACTGGATACCACCTTGGGCATGAAGGAGGGATTGGTTCTGAGGGACACCCTGTCTGCATGAAAGATGATGAAAGGCTCCACCTGCCATAAGGGCCTGTAACTTGGATACCCTTCTTGCAGAGGTGATTGCTAAAAGGAAAGCTGTTTTCCAGGAAAGGAATTTTAAATCTGCAGTAGCAGCTGGCTCAAAAGGAGGAAGAGTGAGCTTCCCCAAGACAAAGTTAAGATCCCAGTTTGGAGTTGAAGCTCTCCTGGGTGGCCTTAAGTTTTTGGCCTCTCTGAGGAACTGCTTGAGCAGTGCGTGAGAGAAGAGGGGAGGCTCTGTGCTATAATGAGCTGAAATGGCTAAGGCATGAATTTTGATGGAGGAAAAGGACAAGCCCTTATGAAGCATCACAGTCAAATATTGTAGAATCTGAGGTAAATTGGGCACTGTTGCGCTCATCCCTTGAGATTGGTTCCAGGTACAAAATAGTTTCCATTTTGCAGCATAAGATTTTCTAGTACTAGGCCTCCTAGCCTCTAAAATGATATCCATCACTGATTTACTGAGGGGTGGTAAAGGAGTGATTAGGTAATTAGCCAGGCTGCTAGGTTCGGGGTTTGCAGCTGAGGGTGCAGAATCTGGTTCTCTTGCTGAGACAACAGGGAAGAAGTCTGAGGCAGGTGCCATGGGGCCAAGCATGACACACACTGCGCAGGAGGGGTAGCAGTGTTGACATGGCCAGTCTGATGCAATTAAAATCGTCCTTGGCTTGTCCTGTTTGATCTTTACTAGTAACTTGGAGAGCAGAGGCAGAGGAGGAAAGGCATAAACTGATAGTTTTTTTCCAGCTGAAGGACAGAGCATCCACTTTCCAAGCTAGTTTGTGGGGAATCCTTGTGCAAAATTTGTCCAATTGATGGTTCTGGGGGGAGGCAAACAGGTCTATATCTGGGCTCCACCATTTACTTAACATGCTGAAAATCCTTGGTTCCAGTTTCCACTCGTGTGGGTCCATGAGGTTTCTGCTTAGTCCATCTGCCAGTGTATTTAGTTTTCCTGGCAGGAATTGAGCTTGTAGATTCACTTGGTAGCTCAAGGCTGTGTTCCACAATAACCAAGCAAAAAGCACCAGTTCCACAATGCCATGGCTAGTCTGCAGAGGGAGTAAGAGTGTGTATCCCCCTGCTTGTTTATGTAACACATGACTGTGGTGTTGTCCATCTTTACCATTAGTTGTCCTGGAAGAATGTGGTCCTTGAAGGCTGTCAGAGCATTCTGTACAGCTAACATTTACTTTTGATTTATGTGTAGGTGCATTTGACTTG
Organism: Protopterus annectens; assembly: GCF_019279795.1. Lineage (NCBI taxonomy): Eukaryota > Metazoa > Chordata > Ceratodontiformes > Protopteridae > Protopterus > Protopterus annectens. Next base: position 1,798,259,257 of record NC_056735.1, read on the forward strand.
GGCTCCATTTGCCCTGGATGCACTTCCCTGCCAGGTGAGCCCCCCATGCATAGTCTGATGCGTCTGTTGTCAAGGTTTGGGTGGCAGGGGGTAGTGTGAATGGTAGTCCCTTGTTTTGGTGGCAGGCCTCTGCCCACCAAAGGAACTTTAGGAGTAGACAAGGTATGATAGGAATTAAAGCTTCTAGATCCTGTGAATGTTGACACCATAGGCTTTTGAGACACCACTGCAGTTTCCTCATATGCAGCCTTGCATATGAAATTAGAAGAATGCAGGAGGCCATGAACCCCAAGGCCTGGAGTATTTGCCTTGCAGATAACTGGGTTTTTGTGGCCACTTGTTTGAAGTAGGTTGTCAAATGAGTCAGTTTCTCTGGCGAGAGGAAAACCATCAGGGAAGTTGTATTCAAGCTTGCTCCCAGGAATATAACTTGACGACAGAGTACCAGGTGTGATTTCTTTTCATTTATGGTGTACTCCAGACAAGTCAGTACCCTTTGAACAAAGGTCAGATGATTCAAAAGTATGTCCTGGCTTTCTGCCTGAATTGGACAATCGTCCAGGTATGGATATATTTGAATATTTCTTTGCCTGCAGAATGCAATGACTGGAGCTAGGCACTTTGTGAATACCCTGGGTGCAGCAGATAAGCCAAAGGGCAGTGCAGAGAAAGTACAGTTGTGTACACTTACCATAAATGTAGATGTTAGAGTGTATTCACTGCTGCAGTCATTACATTTGGGTTATCCTGCTGGCAGGTTGTCCTCAGTCGGCCTGAATTCCAAAGTCTTGGTTCCTGTGTTGGTTGCTGTCGCCTCTTCCCTGACATCAGGTCGTCAGGGGTAAAAAGATGCAGCCGACGCCATTTTATTCAGTTTTTCTTGCCCCAGATGTCAGGTGCCCCCAAAAGGGTAGGCTAAAATTATGCAAATAAAACATACATGCACCAAAATAAGCTTTACCTTCATCTATAAGCAAATACACCACCCAGGTTGTATAGATTAGAGAAATAAAGATAGGTTCCAGCAAAAATAAAGGGATGGCAGGAGGGTAACCTGGACTGCAACAGTGAATACACTCAAACATCTAGATTTATGGTAAGTGTACACAACTGTACTATGTTCTTCATGTTTCACTGTTGCAGTCATTACATTTGGGTTGAGTCCCAAAGCTATGGTTGGGGGGCTGGAGCTAAACAGCAGTAGGAGCGGCTATGAGGCTCTGCAGAACTGCAGTGGCAAAGCCTGCCCTGAATTTAGAGTAAAGAGGCAGATTGTAATGTTTTGTAAAGGTATGCACTGAACTCCAAGTAGCAGCCTCTAAAATGTCTTTGGTTGGTACTCCTCTGAGAAAGTCTGCAGAAGTGGCTGCAGCTCTGGTTGAGTGTGGCCTAATGCCCTTAGGCACTGGTTTGCCATGCTGTGAGTAGCAGAATCGAATGCAGTGACCTATCCATTTTGAAATAGTCTGCTTGGAAACTGCCTTTCCTTGTGATGCTGTGGCATATGCCGCTAGTAATATTTCTGCCTTTCTGAAAACTTTAGTTTTGTCCAAGTAGAATCTAAGTTGTCTGCGTACGTCCAAAGAATGCAGAATTTTCTCCCCCTTGTTCTGTGGATTTGGATAAAACGTTGGCAAATGAATTGTTTGATTAAGGGCTACACTGGATACCACCTTAGGCAAAAATGTGGGGTTTGTTCTCAGAGAGACCCTATCTGGATAAAAAATGATAAAGGGTTCCACAGCCATGAGAGCCTGTAGCTCTGAAACTCGTCTTGCAGAAGTTATTGCTAGGAGCAGAGCTGTTTTCCAAGATAATAACTTTATATCCGCAGTAGCAGCTGGCTCAAAAGGAGGTAAGGTGAGTTTTTCCAAGACATAACTGAGGTCCCATGCAGGTATTGGCGTTCTCCTTGGAGGCCGTAAGTTTTTGACACCTCTGAGGTACAACCTTAATAAAGGATGAGAAAAGAGTGGTGGCTCTGTATTGTAATGAGCCGAAATGGCAGAGGCATGAATTTTAATTGATGAAAAAGATAGGCCTTTGTCCAGCATCTCAGTTAAGTATTGTAAAATCTGAGGAATACTTGAAACCGCTGTATCTGTTCCTTGAGCTTGGTTCCAAGTGCAAAATCTTTTCCATTTTCCAGCATAGGATTTTCTAGTACTAGGCCTTCTGGCTTCTAAAATGACATCCATCACAGCTTTACTGAGAGGTGTAGTTTGTATGGCTACATTATCCGCCATGTTGCCAGGTTTAGGGTCCTGAGTTGGCTGTGCAGAATCAGATTGTTTTGCCGAGACAGTAGATGAAGTATTTGAGGTAAGGTCCAGGATGGGCATTGGGACAAGTTCCTTAAGATCGGATACCAGTACTGGCATGGCCAGTCTGGGGCAATCAAAATCATTTTTGGTCTCTCCTGCCTGACCTTTAGGAGTACCTTGGGGAGGAGAGGCAGTGGAGGAAAGGCATATACTGATAGGTTTGTCCCGTTGAAAGATAAGGCGTCCACTTTCCAAGCTTGTCTGTGACAAGTCCTTGTGCAGAATCTTTTTAGTTGATTGTTTTGAGGGGAGGCAAAAAGATCTATGTCCGGGCGTCCCCATTTCTTTGTTATCATGCTGAAGACTTGTGGATCCAGGTGCCACTTGTGGGGATCCATGAGGTTTCTGCTTAGTTCGTCTGCCAGAGTATTGTCCTTTCCTGGCAGAAATTGTGCCTGCAGATGAACTTGGTAAGTCAATGTTGTGTCCCATAAAGCCATGGCTTGTCTGCACAGGGGATAAGAATGAGTGCCCCCTGCTTGTTTATGCACCACATGACCGTCGTGTTGTCTGTCTTTATCAGTAGTTGTCCCGGATGAAGTAGGTCCTTGAAGGCTGTCAGGGCATTTTGAACAGCTAGCATCTCTTTTTGATTGATATGTAGATGCTTTTGGTTTGAGGACCAGGTGCCCTGAATTCCTCTTTCTGCCATGTGTGCCCCCCAGGCATAATCTGAAGCATCCGTCGTTAGGCTCTGCCTGGCTGGGGGTAGTGAGAATGGTTGTCCCTTGTTTTGGTGACAAGCCTTTGTCCACCATAGAAATTTCTGATGCAGGCAGGGAATTAGAATAATCATTGTTTCCAGACTGTGGCAATGTTGTGTCCAGACACTTTTTAGGTACCACTGAATTTTCCTCATATGCAGTCTTGCATATGGAATTAGTAAGATGCAGAATGCCATAAAGCCCAAAGCCTGCCTGCAGAATTTTTCTTACAGATAACTGGGCCTTTGTTGCCATTTCCTTGAAATAGGTAGTCAGTTGTCTTTGTCTGGAGTGAGATAAGCCATCTGGGCAGTTGTATTTAAGCTTGCACCCAGGAATATTATCTCTTGAGAGGGTACTAGTTTTGATTTCTTTTTGTTGACTGAGTACCCTAGGCATGTAAAAAGTCTTATCACAAACATCAGATGCTGTAGTAGAATGTCCTTGTTCTCTGCTTGTATGAGGCAGTCGTCCAAGGAAGGATATATTTGTATTCCTCTTTGTCTGCAGTAAGCAATTACTGGTGCCAGGCACTTTGTGAAGACCCTGGGCGCAGTAGATAAGCCAAAGGGCAGTGCAGAGAATTGGTAATGCTTTGAGCCAGCCTTGAATCTGAAGTATCTTCTGATTGACTGTCTGATTGGGACATGCAGGTATGCCTCTTTTAGGTCGAAAGTCACAAGCCAAGCCTTGCTGTCCAGCATGGGCTGAAGCTGTTGTAAGGTCAACATCCTGAATTTTGGTATATCCAGGAAAATGTTTAGAATAGATAGGTCCAGTATTGGTCTCCATGCTTTGTCCTTTCTGGGTACCAAGAACAGTCTTGAGTAAAATCCTTGTCCCTGCTCTTGCTGTGGCACTTGTTGAATGGCCCTCATGTCCATGAGGGCTGCGAATTGTTTTTGAGCCTCTGCCCATTAATTTTTTGGCAGGTCTGGCCAACCGTTTGCCCTTGGCAGGGTATGGAAATGAAACTTGTAGCCTTGTGACACTAGGTCTAGAACCCATTTGTCGTGGGTTATAATGTGCCAATTTTGAGAAAAAAGTGTTAGTTTTCCACCTAAGGGTGCTGCCAGAAGATAAGTGCCTGGTGCAGGCAGAGGGACTGTTTCCTGTATGATTGTGCTTTGTCTTCTCCAACTTTGGAGGTAGAAGCACTCCACTGCTTAGGCCTGTAGGATCCTTGCAGCTGTGATCCGCCTCTAGGGCGTCTGGATCTGCCCCTTTGAAGTCTGTCTGAGACTAGAAAGGACCAATTCTTTGTAGGCCAGTGTCTGCTAAATCTAGGTGGCTGTACCTGTAAAAAAATCCTTGACCATTTGCATAGATTTAGCTTTGTCCTCCATTTTCTTTAACACCTCTTCTGCCTTAGCACCAAACAAGGTATCATGTTGCAAAGGAGCATCTAATAATTTTGCTTTAACATGGTCAGGCAGAGTTTGTTCCTTTAACCAAGCATGCCTCCTAATGACAGAACCCGTAACAGCGGCCCTGCAGGCGGCCTCCAGAGAATCAAAACCACATTGCAAAGTATGCTTTTCGACCTGTTCAGCTGCATGCAATAAATCCTGCATTTCTTTGTTTTCTGCACAATCAGAATTTGCCATCATTTTCTGTTTAAGCAGTGTCATGATATATTGCTGATATTTTAGCATATGAAACTGGCAATTTAAGGCCCTTTATAGCCAAAGTAGCAGATGTGTAAATCATTTTTCCCCATCTATCCAGTGCCCTAGAATCCCTGTCAGAGGAGGTAGGGTTTTTTGCAGTAGAAGCCTTGACCCCTTTTGGACCCTGAGAAATAGTTTCTGGGTCTGCAGCAGGGTTTTTGAAAAGGAATTTATGAGAGTCAGGGACCCTGTAGTATCTGTCCGGCTTAACAGGAGCTGGAGGTAAAGAGTCAGGGGTCAGACTAGACTCCGAGAACACATCATCTACAATGTCCAACACAGGTGGAATAGCTAGAGGCCTGTGTTGAGGTAGTAAAAGCAAGTCTCTGAGCCTTTTCTTAGATTCTGAAAAATCTTGGCTCTCCCAGTGGAAGTGCTCCCTCATAGTATGCAAGGTTTCCCCAAAAGAGTAGTCATCAGGAGGAGAAGCTGAAGGAATTGATTCTTCAGCATCAGAATCCTCATGGGGGGGGGGGAGAATATTCCTGATCAGAAGAGGAATCAGAAGAAATGAAAACCTGATCTGAAGATTCATAGTCTGTCTCTTGCCTAGGCCTCTTATCAGGAGGGGGACTGGAACCCCTGATCAAGGTAATTAAGTCTTCAGCCATTTTGAGCATCTGTTTTTTGGGCATGGAGGTCTGCCCTTGTGGCTGGTGAACTTGTTTCTTTGCCTTTAAAGGTGTTTTAGTCTTTGTAGTCGGTTTTATATATAATTGTTTAGGTCTGAATACACCCTCAGAATCCGATGCCTGCTCAGCGGCTCCGGACCCATCTGAGGGAATAACCACTGAGGCTCCAATACCTTGAGTTTCCAGTGGCCTAGACGACTCCACGTGGGAGTCGGTAGTGGCCTGTGACTCTAAAGTAGCGGGCATCAGGGGCTGCGAAAGTGCCTCTCTCAGAACCGGCGACTTGCTTAGGAGAAGCTTCGTCTGTTTTGAACCTCGGTTGCCTGTCTTTTTCTTTTTCTTTGCGTTTTTTGTGAACTCCGGTAGTTGGATAGCTATACGACATTGTATAATTAAATCTTCGCCCAAAATAGCTTACTGCAAAATCGTACCGACGCTTAACAGCGCGTTGGTTAAATCTAGCACAAAACCGACAACTAGCAACATTGTAGTCAGGGCCTAGGCAAGGAATACAGTAAGAATGAAAGTCCTTATGAGGTATTTGCTTCCCACAAGAAATACAATTATTAACTTTTTCTGACACTGGTCTGGAGCAAGAAAAAAGTTTCCCCAACGGGGTACTTAGCTTTTAATGAAGACTTTGGATCTGAAACTCGAACACGAAAATCTCAGGAGTCGGCCGACAGGCACTTGCAAACTGCTTCTGCTTCGGGCACCGCGCGGCAAGAAAGACGGAATAAAATGGCGTCAGCTGCATCTTTTATACCCCTGACGACCTGACGTCAGAGAAGAGGCAACAGCAACCAACGCAGGACCCAAGACTTTGGAACTCAGGCCGACTGAGGGCAACCTGCCAGCAGGATAACCCAAATGTAATGACTGCAACAGTGAAACACAAAGAACATCTAATAGTGCATGTCACCTGCATTGAAGCTTAGGTATCTTCTGCAAGACTCCCTGATAGGGATGTGCAGGTATGCTTCTTTTAAGTCTAGTGTTGACAACCATGCATCTTTGCCTACCATAGGAATCAGCTGGTGTAGAGTCAGCATCTTGAATTTTGGAATCACCAGAAAGGTATTTAGAGTAGAAAGGTCCAGGATAGGATGCCATGAATTGCCTTTTCTGGGTACCAGAAAAAGTCTTAAATAGAAACATTGTCCCATTTCCTCTTCTGGTACCAAATGAATAGCCGAAAAGTGTACGATATTTTAACGCAATTAAGGAAATTAGATATTAAATAGAAATTCGTGTGGAGAATTGGGATTCGTGTTTTACTTTTGGAGCAGGTTGTTTGTTTTTTCCTTGGTTTACCAACTGAATAGCCCCCATGCTTAAGAGAGAGAGTACTTGATTTTGGGCCTCTGTCCACTGATTTGGGGGTAGATCTGGCCACCCGCTTGGTGTTGGTAAGGTGTGGAAGTGAAATCTGTATCCTTGGGGCACTATATTTAAAACCCATTTGTCCTGGGTAACGAGTTCCCAGTTTTTGGCCTGCAGACCAATCTTTCCACCCAAAGGAGCATTCAGTTGGAAAGTGCTTGGAAGTTTTAAAAGCAAGTCATTGAGACAGTTTTCCATAGGGGGGAGCCTTACTACTCCCTGATTTGGGTGCGGAAACCCCCACTGCTTAGTCTTGTGTGTCCCCTGGGACTGAAACCTGGGGTTTCTGCTGTGTCTGGATCTGGCCTGAGAAGACCTGGAAGGGGCTGGAAAGGACCACTTCTTAGAGGGCCAATGCCTACTAAATCTAGGAGGCTGAACTAAGAAATCTTTAACAGTTTGCATGGATTTAGCTTTATCTTCCATCTTTTTAAGAACTTCCTCAGCCTTGTTGCCAAACAGGCAGTCATGACTTAAGGGAGCATCCAACAATTTAGCTTTAACATGATCAGGCAAAGATTGCTCCTTAAGCCAAGCATGCCTTCTGAGCACAGACAGTAACAGCAGCCCTGCAAGAGGCCTCTAATGAATCAAATCCACATTGCAAAGTATGATTTCCAACCTGTTCAGCAAAATGCATTAAATCCAGTAATTCTTTATTTTCCGCACTGTCAGGAATCAACATCATTTTCTGTTTAAGCAATCCAATAACATGTTGCTGATACTTTAACACATGAAACTGGCAGTTTAAAGCCCTAATGGCCAAGGCTGCAGAAGTATAAATCTTCTTACCCCATCTATCCAGCACCCTGAAGTCTCTATCAGAAGGGATAGGATTTTTAGCAGTAGAAGCAATAATACCCTTGGGTCCCTGTGAAATAGTCTCTGGATCCGCAATAGGATTTTTAAAAAGGAACTTGTGAGAATCAGGAACCCTGTAATATCGGTCAGGTTTTCTGGGAGCAGGAGGGAAAGAATCAGGTGCCAAACTAGATTCTGAAAAAGCATCATCAACAATGTCTAGTACACGAGGAAAGTACAGTTTTGTACCTAACATAAATGTAGATGTTAGAGTGTATACCCTGCTGCAGTCATCACACTTGAGTTATCCTGCCATCAGGCGGTCCCGCAGTCGGCACGAATTCCAAAGTCTTGGTCCGGTGTCGGTTGCTGTCGCTTCTTCCCTGACGTCAGAGCGCCAGGGGTATATCAGAGGCATCCGATGCCATTTTCTTCAGTCTTTCTTGCTGCGCGGTGCCCGAAGCAGAAGCTGTTCGCAAGTGCTGGTCGGCCGACACCTGAGATTTTCGAATCGAGTTTCAGTCCGAAGTCTTCAAAGCTAAGTACCCTGTTGGGGAACCTTTTCTTGCCTCAGTCCGATGTCAGAAAAAGTTAACAATTGCATTTCTTGTGGGAAGCAAATACCTCATAAGGACTTTCATTCCTTTTGTATACCTTGCCTAGGCCCAGACCACGACGTCACTGGTTGTCGGTTTTGTGCTAGGTTCAATAAGCGGACTATAAAGCGTTGCTTTAATTTTGCACGACACTACTTCTGTAGAAAATTAAATTACACTATGCCGTCGGAGCAACCAACTACCGGCATGCATAAAAAACGCAAGGATAAGGACCGGCAGCCTAGATCCAAGCCAGACTCCGAGGCCTTGGCTGGCCCGGTCGCCGGTTCTCCGGTTTTCAGTGAGGTGCCTACACAGCCCCTCGCTACCGTTGAATTGGATCCCCAGACCTCAACAGATCCCCAAGCAGAGATTTCTAGGCTCCATAGTTAAAGCATCTCGCGGCATACCGGACTCTGAATGGGTCTCAGTAGAGGTCTGTGAATCAGAAGTAGTGGGTATTAGGGGCTGCGAAAGCGCCTCATTGAGTACAGGCGAACTGGCAACTGGCGCAGGAGAAGCGTCGTCGGCAGTTTTGGACCTTGGCAGGCTGTCTCTGCCTTTATCTTTGCGTTTTTTTGAAATCCTGGTAGTCAGATGGCTAACAGATGACATTTCTGGATAATTAAATCGAGAACCGAAATATTTAGAGGCAAAAATATACAGACGACGGATAGTACGCTGAATAAATAAAGCACAAAACAGACAGCAAGGTACGTCGTGGTCAGGGCCTAGGCAAGGAATACAGTACGAATGAAAATATTTATGGAGGTATTTGCTTTCCACAAGTAATGCAATTATTAACTTTTACCGACATCGGTAAGAAGCAAGAAAAAGTTTCCCCAATGGGGTACTTGGCTTTAGTTGAAGATTTCGGTACTGAAACTCGAAAATGAAAATTTGAGGAGTCGGCCAACCGGCACTTGTGAACTGCTTCTGCTTCAGGCACCGCAGAGCAAGAAAGACGGATGTAATGGCATCCGCTGCATGTTTTATACCCCTGACAACCTGACGTCATGGAAGAAGGGACAGCAACCGATGCAGAACCCAAGACTTTATAATCAGGCCGACTGAGGGCTACTGCAAGCAGATAACCCAAATGTAATGACTGCAACAGTGAAACACGAAGAACATCAAGGATTTAATGGGGGAGCATTCAGAAGGACGGGACCTTCAATAAAGTGTTTATCTGAGAAAGATCCAGTACGGGGTCTCTGGTTGCCTTCCTTCCTGGTGACCAAGAACATTCTGAAGTAAAACCCCTTCCCCCTGGGAGGAGCTGGAACCTCTTGAATTGTTCCTTGAGCTAACAGGCCGTGAAGCATCTCTGGGAAAAAGGGCAACTATTCCTGAGAAGGCTGAGGAATGCCCAAAATGGGGTGGGGGGATTTCCAAACCATATAATAACCCATGCAAATTATGGAAAGAACCCAGGAGTCTTGGTTGCTTTTTACCCATATAGTAAGGGTTTAGAATGAAAGAGTGCATACACTGTCTGTAGGCAAGATGGGCACACAGTTTACTTTGAGCCTGAACTGTGGGCACCGTTCCAGAGACTGCATACGTTGCACTATAGTTGCAAGAAAGCTAACAAATGTTGCTGTTTTAAGCAAGGAATAAAATTTAATACAGTCAGGAAGGTGAATCAAAGAGCACATGGTATTTATGCATAGTCCTAAAAATGTGTGCAGCCCATGGTTTGAATACAGCCCACGCCCAAGGAACACTTAATCTGGCATTGGCCAGAAGCATTTTCAGTGAAACGTGAGTTTCAAGGGCAGAGAGGTTTACTGTTGCTCATATAAAAGTCTATTTTTAGTCTGGGACTACTTTGTTTTGCTTAGCAAACTGCCAGCATTTGTACTGTAAAATTTGAAATAAAAGTTTTACATTAAAACCAAGTATCTAATTATTGTAAAAGGAAAGAAAAAAATAGTATGTGCACTGACCGGTTTCAACAGTGTTTATGGTAACTGGGGAAAGACATCCAAGTACTGGGAGACTGGAATGGCTATGGAGGAGGGCGGGGTCCATTACTTTGTCTACAACCCCATTTAATCATGATCCAGCTCTGGTGTGGCTAATGCAGCAATGGGCAATTTGAACATCTGCTGCTATGGCAACTTCAACTTGCACAAATGTACATCCACTCCCAACACAAAATACAAATTCTATTATAGTACTCTGTTTTAGTAAGAAAACTCCTCTGGCAAAGGCTTTACAGATATTTAACAAGTTTAATAAAGAATCGAGACCTTTACAAAACTTGATACCACAGACAAGGCCACTTGGATGGAGAAATAACAGAACCCAAAATCAAAGATCTGTACAAGATCCCTGACTCAAGGATCCATTCTGTTGGATGCACCAAAGACAGAAAAATGCATTCTCTTGCTTTAAGGTCCAGACTTTACTAAAAACACTACCAGAGCTGGTGTTTCACTTAGCACTCCCTGTCCCTTTCTCTTTGCCTATGCTATCATGTCTCAAAGATGTTTATGTGCAGTACTACACTGAAAGCTGTCCAGAAACCTTGACAGCTTTGACTCACCCCCAACACTCTATGATGCAGTCATGGTAACTAGCTCCAGAGAAGAGTACAATAGGAACAGGATACCTTGGGATAGGATGTAAAGATGCAGCCATCACTGTAGATGCATTTTGCAGACTTCTGATATCTGCATGACGTAGAACACTGGATTTGAAAACTGACACTAATGGACTGTATGACCATATCACTATCAAAGCTTGGTATCTGGCAGGGGGCAGCACCGGAAATGCAGCAGCTATGACACAAAGTATCCTCAAATGGAAATGGGGAGAAACTTATTGTGAATTTAAGATCATCAATAACTTGGTTTCTAGTGACCTTTTTGGTGGCACAATGGGATAAGGCCCTAACTACAGCCCAGTTGACCCAGGTTTGATTAGCGGCTCTGGTGGCTGACAAGGGAAGGGAATGGATTGGCTTGCCCATCCTGGGTTGGATGGTGCTCGTTGATATCTGCTTAAGGGGAAGTGCAGTCCAAAGAGTGCAGTTTCCTTCAAACACAATCAGTGAGTGTGTGTGTGTGTGTGTGTGTGTGTGTGTGTGTGTGTGTGTGTGTGTGTGTGTGTGGGGGGGGGGGGTGTCAGGGAATGGAAAGTGGGTAGAGCATTAAAAAACAGAAGCCCAGTCGAGTACAGTCCCCAGGGACACCCTTAGAGCCATAACTGGCCCCAGCAATACCCAAGTCCCAGGGGTAGGAGGATTGCTAACAGACCCAACACAGACGTGGATAACTGAGGGCTAAGACTGGTACAAATAAGGTCCTAAGAGACCAAAAATAATTTTAAAAATCTTAGCGTCTAGTGACAGTATATTCTGTCCACTGGTAGAGGTGATCTCAAGGTTAAATTCTAACCACAGCAGATGAATGTAAGCAGTTGGGAAGGGTGACTGTAATGCCCAAGAAGTGAAAAAAATCAGATTAGAGACTCCCTGGCAATATACAATGCCCAAATTGAGGGTGCAGCTATGAGTCAGTCAGTTAGATACATGAAGAATCTAGCTCATTATGGCCTCGGATGGTCCGACACAATGGACATGCATTTGAACTCTCTGGACCTGAGGTGAGCCTAATTGCAAAAGTCCAGAATTGGCAATGACTAGTACCTACCTGGAAGGAAAGAAATCTTCTGAACTCCTTGGCAATGTTGATGTGGTGATAAGAGCTCTGAATGTCTGAAGACTACTTCCGTTCTACTCAAGATAAGCATTATGACCATTTAAACATTTTTGTGAAGAATGAAACTGCTTTAAGCCACTGAGGTCTACTATTATGCTGAAATAGTTGGTCTTTTCTGGCACTAAAAAGAACATATAGAATCCTGATTTTTCTTGTCTAACAGAACCTACAGGATGGCCATATTATTATTTGCTTATTTCTTGGGAGGAAAATGAAGGCCTCCCTTCTTGCTGCTTGTTTTTCATAAATCAGAATATGAGACAAGAGTAAGGATGCTGAGGCTGGGCTTTGTGTAGGAGGGGATCCTGCACCCTCTGAATATTATTTGTTCTCATCAACCTGTTCTTTATGACAAGCATTCAGATGGGCAGGCAGACGTTCAGACTACCAGTTACTGCTGACCACCTGTGGCTAGTCCGCAACCACTTTAAAGCTGCAAATACTCTTCTCTGGGTACACAACCTCTCTACAACTTGCCTTGATTGCTAGAGTTTCTCTCAGGCTGCTGCGAATTTTCTTACTGCGCAACATTGCATTGCCTCTTCCGCACTGTGGAAAAACTGTTTAGGTGGCTGACATTTGCACCCACAGTGGTGAGCACCCCATATCCATATTTTCTAGGCATTTTCTGGCCTAAAAATGCATGGGTCTTGGAAACTCATGAAAGTCACTTTATTGGCTTAGTGAAACCATAATCTGGGCCACACACACATTGAGATAATGCCGCAGCCTGCACTTCTAATAAACCCTCAGTAATAATATACACATCATGAGGTTGATCACTGTAAAAACAGCAGAAAATTGTGACAAAAGCTAAAACCTTCTCTTCGGTAGATCCATATGGCAAATGTCTGATAGACTGGTATATGTTATCAGCAATGTCCCACTGAAAACCCACCATGTGTGTTGGATATAAATTTATCACCTTTAAGGATAAAAAGGGGAGCATGAAATCAGGAGGTTTAATATGATTAAGGAAGATTTGGGAGTAAAAAGACATTCCACTCCCCAGGGGCAAGAGCATACAGTTAGGTTCTTAGGTACATAAGCTACCAATCAGGATTTCCAAGTTGCACTGTTGGCTATTTTGAGGATTACTATTAATGAGTAGAAGAACTACCCAGAAGGAACTCTGGGTAGACTAAAAGGCCTTCTACAGTTCCCTCTGTGGAAGAGATACAGGATCAGTCGACCAGCAACCCCTGAACACATTATAAGAAATTCACAAATCTGGCATCTTCTTGGGGGCAGGGGGATGCTAGTATATCTGCATTCTCTTCATTATATCAATTAACTGTGGGCAGCTTGCCAGAGGAATCAATATGCTTTCTCTTGCATAAAGCTTTATGCAGGAGCTTCAAAAAAGGAGAAGTCCAAAAATAAGGAAGACACATGTTTGGGAACTTAACTCCTCAAAGACTTCAAGCTTCACTGTCTTGTTGAATGACAGGTTGTAGGACCAAAGGGTCTGAAAGAGAGTTCTCCAATGGCAACAATGCAATGAAGTATACTAAGGTGCTAGCAGAATCCTGATTCATCATCAAACTTGAAGTGCTATTTTTAAGCTGAGACGTTCAGTCAATACAGAGCATTCTGGAGGCAAGTATACCAAGACAAACATCAGTAATAAAGGTGGTGATAAACAGTAGAGCAGAAGTTCCAAGTCTGCTCAATTAGCACCAAAAGTATTACCAGAGATGGTTGAGAATGCCAGATAATGAGGACTTCCAAGATGGCTGCATACTGAATAGCAGCTTAATTCCAGCTCTCCCAGTGTGAGACAATCAGCAGAGAAAGCCAGTGAACTTGCATTTCTAGGTAAATTTCAGTAATTGGCTAGTAAGTGTGCTGCCTGGATGAAAAAATACAGAAGACATGAAAGAAAATCAGCTACAAAAGGTAAGGAAAAATCAATGACTGGGAAGAGAACTTCAGCTGCTCAGCAAAAAGCAGTGCAAGCTCAAGACATGACTTCTAGTAATGTACAGGAAAGTACAAGACAACTGCACAGAGACCTGATTAAAATAAACAAAACACAGATGATGGAGTATATCAACTAAAATAAAAGGATGAAAAAATGTAAGAAGCTTTAAACAGATATTCAAATGAGGTGATAAAACTGCAAAAATCAGAGGTCAAATGAAGAAAAGGCTGGCTGAATATGAGACTGCTCAAGATGAGAGGTTTCAAAAAATAACAAAAATTAGAGGACAGAGTATGTAGGGAAAACCTGAGATTTTCTGTTGTACCAGAGAAGCTGGAAGGAACAGACTATTAATTTTATGAAAGCACAAATAAGCAGCTGGACAGCAGTTGTTAACTGAAAGGGTGCAACCTAGACCTTTAACTGCAAAGATGCAATCCTACCAGGAGAAGGACAGAATTCTGACAAAACTGTGGCAGAAAGACAAAGTACGTAAAGTAGGAGACAGCAGTGTTTGTGAAGATTGATTACTCATTGTACACTATGCAGAAGAGGAATAAATGTATTTCTCTATTCAGGGAATGTTGAGAAGCAGGCTTGGGATTCAAACTGCTGTACCCAGCTATCTACAAATATTCTTTCCTGGAGGGATAAAATAATTTTATGATGTAATACATGCTAAGGAAGAAATACAAAAGTCTGTCCAACAAAAAGTGAGCTGTGAAATAGAAGGGGGTTTTGCTTCTTGTTCTTCTGGGAAAGGCTGTGTCAGTGAATTTTTTTCAATGTTTCAATGGAAAATGCTTGAGAGAAGGAAAAAAGTACAAGAGCTGACTAAGAGAATCTTGGGTACATTGGAAATGAAGAAGTGACAGGATTTGGGAGATGGAGACGAAAAGGAATAAAACTAGCAACTTGGAAACTGACAAATGTGATATTACAAAGCAATAATTATATTTGTGAAACATGATGGAATAAGAAAACCTGGAAATACTGGACTTTGACTTTGTTAAACTTGTAGGGGACTTTAATGTTCTGAAAAAATACTTAGGAGAGGAGAACAGGGAGAAAGTTCAAGTAAAATGTTTATTTCTTAAATTTAATATTTTTTATAGTGCATGATTTTCTTTGTATGTTATAAAGTAAAGCTTTCTCATTTATTTTAAGTGCAATTGGGATACTAATGTAAACAGATGCTCCTTTTTTGTTTTTATTCTCCCGTCCTCTCTTTCTCCTTGTTCAATTTTAAGAAATGTGGGGACTGCAATGATTACAAAAAAGTCTGGTCAAAAGAGCATGACAAAACAATGTACTTTTTCTCATTCTTGCATGGGAAATGAATGGATTAAGGCCCTTAGATTGATCTACTAACTAGTTTGAGGAGAAAAAAGGCAAATGAAAAAGAACACTGAATATTATAAATCTTTTTTTCTAACAAATAAATGTATACTTAGTAGCAGCGTTAAAGAAAAATGGCTAGGAGATAATGTTTTCCAAAAGCATTCAAGTGTTTTTCCAGCTCTAGAGCTGAAAAGATGGGACAAAACCTTGCCAGACAGCATTTACAAGAAGCACAGGCTATACCCATCCATCTTAGCATGGATAACCTTTCTTTTAAGTTAACACACATCTGTGAGTGTGGCTGTCAGCTTGGGACACATTCCCATTAGGAGGGTAAAACTTCAATACTTAAAGATATACATAGTTTTGTGGGTTAGTATTAAGTTAATAGTTTTTGACGGGGTATTGGGCGTTTGTTTTGTTTTTTTTTTCTTTGAGGGTTTTTAATAAAACAAGGTTTTGTAATAGGTTACATAGACACAAATGGATATGAACTGTATAAAAGATCAACCTGACAAACAGTGTATGCATGTAACACAAAGGCTGAAACTAGACACTTAAAAAAGCTGCTTACACATAAAAGGTGGGAATAATATTTTTTAACACATTGATACTTTCTGAAATGTCTTTAAATGTTAATGATCTCACAGGCAAAGAAAAAAAGAAAAGAGTAGTGAACTATATTAACAAAGTAGAGTGCAAATAGCTATGCCACAGTAGACGCACTTGGAAAGAACTGTGTGTATGAATTTGCTAAATAGAGGTTTTTCAGGATAGTTATTCAGCAGAATACCTGGGACAAAGAAAATGCACACTTATTATGTTGGCAAGACCAACAATATGTTAAAGACTAGGATCCTGCAACATTTAGGCTCCATTAGGAATTGTGATGAGCACTATATAATCATGTTAAGGATCACCCAACACATAATTTTAAATTCAGGGTGATTGCTAATGTATTTCTCAATAAGAGAGGTGGCGACATCAGGTTGAAAACAGAGGCTATAGAATCAAAATGGATTTTAGATTTAACAGCCCATGTTAAACCAGGGCTGAATGATATGGTACCTCTGAAACCCACTCTCAAAAATAGGCGTGCTTTTTATTGAATATACATCAGCAGTAATATGTACCTTTAATTATTAATTGAATTGCTTGAATTAAGACAACCTACAGAAAAGGGCGGGTTTTTTCTGAGTACTGATTGGTGTAAGTATTTTTTAAAAATGTGATGTTTGTAAGAGCACTTTTGTCTGATGAAGGGTTTAGCCCGAAAGCGCTCACTTTGTTTTTACTCTCAGTGTTTTAATAAATATTTATTGTGTTCGTACAGCAGCAGTTCCCAGTGATTTTCTTATTTTGTTTTTGTTGATAATTGGAAGCACTGGGATTAGGCTAAGCACTAGCTTTCTTCTTGGACTTATATTAATTGCAACAGGAGCTATAACAGTGATAGAAGAGGATAAAACAGATAATGGTTGATTTGTAGTACTAAGGGGTTACTGACAAGGGAGGAGGATTACACTAGCATTTTATATTCCACCAAAAACTGCTAAAATGGAGCTTAAGAAATTTTTGAGAAAAATAATCAGCTTTCAGTGAAGAATATTACTTATAGGTGGGGACTGGAATTTGATTTGTAGCAGTGCAGATGTGTCTGGGGCAGAAGGGAAAATATAACAAGATAGTAGATTTTTCAAAGAAATTTATGAAAATATTTGTCATGCAAGACGTGAATTCAGTACTAGGAATTTGGAGTGAATTTGCATATTATTCCCTAAGATGCAAAAACTGGGTTAGGCTACACAGAATTTACATTTCACAGGAACATGTGCATTTAACTGAAAGTCTCGATATATACTCAATAACCATTTCAAGCCTTGCACCAATAACAACTAAAATAAAAACACAAGGTAATGAAATAAAAATTAGACACTGGCACTTTCTCATGTATCTGTTGAAGAGAGAGGAATTTAAGGAATGGGTTGTGGAAATTATTCAGGAGCCATTACAGAACATATAAATTTCTTCTGAAAATATAGCTAGGTGTGGGATAAAATTAAAGTGGAGTTTAAAAATAGAGTGGAAATGAAAGAAGATATGGTTAAGAAGTAACAAGAATTATTTAGAAGGACTGATAGATGTTAATGTATTGCAGAACAGGGGGAATATCTCACAGAACAAGAGGAAAAGAAACTCCAGAATGCTAAACAGAAAATAAGGGATTACCTTGATAATATGCATGAGTTTAGAAAGACTGTGGTAAGCAACTGTTTTATGATAACTTAGAGCACAAAAACTTTTAGCACAATGATTCAGGCAACAGAAATTAGAAAGGGTTGTCAAGCTTAAGGAGCCTACAACTAAGAAGATGACAAGAGATCCTATAGAGGTATTAGAAATATTTCAAAAATCCTACAAAAGTCTCTATAAAGCAGAGAAATATGTAAATCCATAAAAATTTCCATTTGTAACTTTTCTTGAAGTATTAAATACGCCAAGGTTAGAATAGAGGAGGCTCAATTACTAACAGCTGGGATAGTAGATGAGATAAAAATGGTGATTTTATATATCTATATATATATATATATATATATATATATATATATATATATATATATATATATATAAACAATCAACAGGAAAGTCCCCAGGAATAGATGGTATTCCTATGAAAGTTTGGAAGCTAGGAGGAAAAAGACTGATAAAGATCTGGAAGGTTTTGTTTAACAGTATTTTAACAGTATTTTAAGAGTAGGAGAAGTACTAACATCAGTGGAACATTGAGAAAATTTGCATAAAGATGAATTATATAACCACTGGAAAGAATCCTCTGTACCCACACATCTTTTGTGATGTCTAGTCAGGCTTTCTTGTGCAGGGATAAACAACCACCGATTGCCTCTGGGGGGGGGGGGGACAATCAGGCCTCCTTTTAGGAGTGCTGTTAGGGTCAGTCCGAGAAGGAATCTCTAGATCCTTGGTTCTGCGGACCTCTTCTGCTGCATGGGTGATGCATTCCACTTGAGTTCCTCCCTCTGCCTCTGGGGGAACTATCTCCACAAAGGATCTTGAAAAGGACCCTGGGACTTCTTGAACCACTTTTTTTGTCTTCCTCATTGACTCCTGGAGAAGATCTTTTGAGGGGTCAAAAAAAGTACTCCCACTGCAGAGAAGTTTTTTACATCCTGCTCGCACCTGGAGGGTATGTCCTTCACTTTGGGGAAAAATAAGGAGGTTCTGTCAAAAGGAGCATTAACGAAAGAGGCCTTGAATGGCTCTGCAAAGTCACACAAGTGCATCCGCCTCCTGATGGAAATGCCTGAACCTGCTGTCCTTGAGGTACCATCAGCTTCATGAGAGATAATTAGAAATGGACTGTAGGGTCACCAACTGAGACCACAGAAGCCCGAGTCTTAGCCATATTAATCCCAGAAATGGATTTTAACAGTTCCTTTATCAAGTCCCTCTGGAATCTTGGAAGTGCGCCAAGTAGTTCAGCGATATGATGGCAAAAGTTGCTGAAGCATACACACAGTTCCAAAATCTGTCCAAAGGCCTAGACTCCTTGTTAGGGGGATGGACAAAGGAATTCTGCTCCACAAGTTCCTTCTTAGTGGCCACTACTAAGACTATAGCATCTATGGGCACTCTCCTGCTCCAAAACTCCCTTCCTACAGGTGGTGCCAGAATCTGATCTTTTGGGGATCGGCTCAATTGTGTCTGGCTTCTTCCACACCCTCTTGCAGATTAAGGCAATCAGCTCATCAGCAGGTGGAATTACCCAGGAGGTAGACGAGCCAGACCCAAAAGCCTCCGGGAAAAAACAGATTCCTCTGAGGGAGGGTTACTGGCAGACTAACTACCCCTCCCACTTAAGAATCTCAAGGAAGTCTCCGAATGAGACTTTTTCAGGTGGTGATCTTGGGGACCTTTCCCCTTCACTAAAATTAGTATCTTCAATGACTGACTCCTGAGCAGACTCCAAGTGCCTACTCCTGCACTTCCTCTTCCTAAAGACTTCTTTGGTGGGATGCTCCAGAGAAGTATTGGAAGAGATATTAATTCCCTGCTCTGTAGCCTGAAAACTTTGGGCTGGCTGTCCCTTGGGGTAGAATGCTAAAGATCAATGCACAGAGACACATGGGATCCAGAGGGTAGATCTAAGGGGGTAGGGACAGTCTGTCCTGCAGAAGAGAACACCCTCTCCACCACCTCAAAGGCAGAATGCTCCAGGAAAAGCAAGCAGATGGAGCAGAGAAGCCATGCTTCCACCCAATCAGCTCCTCCGGCCCTAAAGGCAGTCCACCAGAGGCAGAGGTCAGAGCTGAGATGTCCAATGCCGAGGTTCCAAGGGGAAGAGACCGCTCCAGCAAGTTAAGAGTAGACTCTAATGCCTCAGATCCGACAAGGACGCTTCAACTCAGAGTTGTACGATTCCAAAACTGTTGGAGCTGGTGCACTCAGAAACAACCATGGAGCTGTAGATACTAAAATCTTCAGATCAGATTCAGATGGTCCAAGGAGATTCAGATCCAAGGGCTCTGAAACAGGTCAGATTGGAGAAGGCCGAAATGTTCATGTCCACAGCTAGTAGAATTTGACTTTAATGGCCTGAATGTATCCATAAAGACTTAAAGGAAAAGTCATGGACATTCAGAAGCCATAAAGCTGAAATGCAGGAAGCCTTTAAGGGGTTACTTGCATATATCCTAAGCATCTGTAATACAGGATGTTTAAGGTATCACATAGTGAAAACTCTAGCTTGGCTAGGTTTTTCTTGTAGTTTTTACCAATTGGTTTGTCTGTGTGACATTTTAACTCTTGCTACTACAGAAAATGCAACCTTTAATGTAAGCAACCGACTACTAATTCAGTTACTGGTGGGTTGTTTACAGAATTCTATACTACCACAATGCGCACACACACACACACACACACATTACAGATATATATATATATATATATATATATATATATATATATATACACACACATACACACACACACACACACACACACACACACACACACAAACACACACACACACACACACACACACACACACACAACACACACACACAAACACACACACAGGTTCCTAAGTAGGTACTAGGCTATCAGCCCAAGCGCCTAAGTAAGCCTAGCCAACAAGGTTCCCTGGCTTACGCCACCCAAGAAAGTTAATTTCCTGTGCCACTGTTGAGCAGAGACACAGACGTGATCCCCGGAGTGTATTTCCTATTTCCCATTCACTCATCAAGATTTTTCTTGAAGAGTGCCAATGAGAAACTTTGCTTGACATAGATGGGTAGCTTGTTCCAGAGTATAGGAAGTCTCTGGGACAGGAATCTATCCCTCCAGCATGTCCTGTTTATTGTGGGGACAAGGTTTAGGTCCCTAGAGCGTGCAGCTCAGAGGGATTGGGATTTCTTTAGGTGTAGCATGTCCAACAGCTCTGGGTTTGACATAGCTTTATATGTTAGGCAGAGATCTCCTCGGAGTAGACTATATGCTACAGAGTAAAGCTGGAGTTTGTTTGAGTCTGTCAGTGTAGGGCATCTGTTTGAGGCCAGTAATCCTCTGTGAGGTACTTCTGTGGCCTTTCCAGCTGCTGCAGATGTCTTGTGAGGTACATACCAAAAGGGGCGTTGTACTCTATAATGGGTCTAATGAGTGCCGAGTAGAGTGGAACAATGACCTCTTTTTTCTGGATGAGAACCCTTTTGTGATGAGGTGTGCCACATAGGATTTCCTGACTACTGTGGCGATGTGATTATCAAAGGAGAGACTACTGTCCACCTGGTTCCCAAAGTCTCTTATCACACATTTGGAGTTCAGTAGACTGCCGTTTTTGTGGTAGCTCATGGGTACAGAGTTTTTACCAAAGGGGATGATAATTCACTTTTTGGCACTGAGCTTGAAACCATGCCTCCGACACCAGGCATCTGTCTCAGTGAGGCCCTTCTGTAGGATGTCCACATCATTTAGGGACTCTACTATGGCTCCTAGTTTGCCGACATCTATGAACTTTGGTGCACCAGAGGCCTGTGTTAGCCTGTACTTCAAAGTAGATACCAAACATTAGTGGTCCCAGGACTGAACCCTGTGGTACTACACTTGTCACTGGTTTGAAGTCTGATTTGTAGTCTGCAAATTTACAGTGTGGGTTGTGTCAGTGAGCCAGTTGGCAACCCATCTTGTGATGTAGGGATTTATACCTAGTTTAGTGAGTTTAGCTATAATTCCAGAATGGGGGATGGTGTCAAAAGCCTTGGCGAAGTCAAGATAGGCTGTGTGAACCACCTTACCCTCATCTACGGCTTTGGTGACTGCCTCAAATAAGTCAATCAGGTTCAGAAGGCATGATCTGCCTTTCACAAACCCAAACTGGGTGGGGTCCATAATTTGGAGGTTACCAATGTCTTTGTTTGAGTTCCATGATGATACATTCCATGGCCTTGCAGACCAGTCTCATTAGGCTAATAGGGAGATAGTTCCCAGGATCAGTGGTGGCTCCCCCTTTGTGGAGTGGGATAACTGTTGCTGTGTGCCATTCAGTGGGCACAAAGCCTGACGTGAGATTATAATTGAACATGGTGCTTAGGTGGGGAGCCAGTTCGTTCTGAAGTTCATGTAAAATGCAGCCTGGGATGTTGTCCCATGGATGCTGTGTTTTTGGTTTTAGAGTGTGCAGCTTTTACCTGCATAGATGTGATTACAGGGACTCTGCATTCTTCCTGTAGAGATATGGGCCCTTTAGGGGGTGAGAGGGGTGAATTTAGCACTGAACCTATCTGCCAGGATGTTGGCAATATCAGTTGGTTCTGTAATTTTCATGCCATTGTGCTGCAACTCAGGGCAGCTCTGGGTGTTGCCATTGAGATTCTTGACATAGCTATAGAATGCTTTGTGGTTGCCCTTAGAATCAGTGGCGATTTTGTTTTTGTAGCTAGTTTTGGAGGATCTTATAAGGGATCTCAGCTTCTTACTGAGGCTGACCAGGGAGCTCCTCCACTCATGGGATTTTACTCTCTTTTGCAACAGTTTCTTCCTTCTGTTGTAGAGTTTGTTTATGGCAGGGGACCACCAGATTGGCTTCTTTTTTTTTGGGAGTTCAGCGTCTTGGTTCTGTTTGGGATAGCACGAACCATGCACTCGTGTAAGTGCTTATAGAGTGCATTTCAGTAGGATTCAGCAGTCGTAACTGTATTGTCCATCTGCATGGGTGTCATGAAGTTCACCACTTCTGTCTTAAGAAGCATGAAGTTGGCTTTGAAGAAATTTTTTACCATGGTTTCCTTAATGGTGGGTGGGGGTGGGATGCGGATATCTAGGGTGATTAGCTTATGGTTGGATCTGACCAACAAGAAGTTGACTTCAGGTGTGGAACACCATCACTCATGTTGGTAATGACTAGGTCTAGGATATTGTTGCCCCTTGTAGGGGTGTGGATAAGTTGATCCAGGGCATTGGAATTTATGAATTCCAGAAAGCATTGAGCGAAGGAGTTGGTACATGATTTTCCCAGTTAATGGTGGGGTAGCTGAAATTGCCCATTATTAGGGTGTTTGGTTGAACCCTAATATTTTCCAGTATATCAAGAAAAAAGGAGTGGGAATCCTGGGGCATGGTGGGGGATCTGTAGCAAGCTACAATTTGGATTGCAGTTTTGCGCAGAGTTAGCTGCACTTGGATAACCTCGGATGCATTATACTGCCCAACTAGCCTGGAGGTGTGGATATCCTTAATGAATATGGACACACCTCCGCCTCTGGTGTTCTGGTCCAGGTTAGATGGCCGAAAAGTGTGGTATGAGTTATAGCCTGGTAATGCAGGGGTGCTCTCTAGAGCCTTGAACCAGGTCTCAGTCACTACACAGATATCAAATGTTCTCCATTTTAAGGAGTGCCTTGAGTGAGTGCATTTTGAGATTTAGACTTCTAGCATTAAGTAGCATTACCCTCAGTTTTTGCTTGCCTGTTCCTGTTACGGTGGTGAATTTGTCATTTGTATCTTGCCTAAAAAAGGCACTATAGGGGCGGCAAGACCCTTAGCCAGTATCTGGAATTCCAGGTGCGACAAGTGCAAGCCATCTCTGGCAAAGCATCGTGGTCTGCTGACCATGTCATCCCAGGCAGACAGATACTGGATCCCCTTAGAATGACACCAGAAGCTTAGCCAATTGTTGAAGTCAATCATTTTGTCCTTGTAATGTGGTATAATTCTGGGTGATGGCAGGATGCTACTTAGGGCTAAGGTCATACCTGCCTGGGCTACAAGATCGGCGAGCTCCTCTCCAAGTCTCTTTTCATGTAGTCCAGGGAGGTACGTCTCAGGTCATTCACACCAACATGGACAATTACAGAGTCATATTTGTACTTGTTGTGGAGTGACCAGAGTGCTTGCATTATGTTGTGAATCCTGGCACCAGACCGCAACTTTCTCCTTGTTTAGCCTGGTGAGTGGAACATCAGTGTACCTTACTATAGAGTCACCTATGACTAGTGTGTTGGGTACGTTGTTTTGCCTTATGGGCTGAGGTTGAGTGGCACACTGATTTTGTGGGCTGTGTGTCATTTGGGTAGTGTTGGGGCATGGTGGTTGCTTGGGTTTCAGCTTTGGAGGTCTCTGTTGTTTGGGCATATTTTTATTGAGCGCCTCCAAGAATATAGGTGTGCATTTTGTGTTACTTTGTGTGGGTTTAGGTGGTGTAGGTTTTGATGGACTATGTGTTGAGTGTGGTGTGGTGCAGGTGTTTACCTTCTTCTCTTGACTGTCTAGTACGGTCTTGGCTAAAGAGAGTTTGGCTATACAAGTGCATCTCTCACTAGTTGTAGTGTTGGGTGATAGGAGGAGAGGGTTGTCAGTGTACATGAGGCAATTGCTACATTGCCCCAAGATGCCTAGATTCATCAGGTGGACAGGGGAAAATACTGGGAGCTGACTGTTAAATTAATAAGCACCTATCCAGGCATGTATAAGTGCTAAAAACTGTTTTCCTCCTAACAAGTGAAGAGACATGAGTGCTGCAGTAATTTATAGATTTAGTGCTTGCAACGAGTTTTGAACAAGTGATGACCACAATGAACCAGTTTTGAGGGCTAAAACTAGAAAACTGGCTAGTTCTATGGGGAAAATTAGAAGAGCAGACTTTCTGGCACCGGGAATAGTTTAACCCTAGTTAAACTGCGATGCGCAAAACCGTGCAAACACTGTTTTTCAAACAGAAGATGAAAGGGATAGAAATAGCCCAAAATGGCCAGTAAAACTACAGATTCAGAGCTGAAACCACTCATCCAGCGACAGATAGGCTGCTCAAAGCTCACCACTCTCACTGATGAGCAGAGAAGCTTCCTTCTACCTTAATAAGGTCTGGGCAACACAAACTACAAAACAGCACAGAATTCAGCAAAATCTGAAAACCGTACTCTACTGCTTATAGAAATGTGGGAAATGAGTAGAGAGAGGGGATTTTTTTTTTTTTTTTTCAAAAATGAAAACAGATACAGTAAAACAAACACTTTTAAAGCAGAAAAATGGCTATTGCACTTGTGTGTAGCCCTCAACATTTCAACAGTTGAAAAAGACTTAAAAATGATCAGTTAAAGTGCAAACAGTATCAGAATTAAAAAAACAGTTCAACTAAGTTGCAAAGTTAATAAAAATGCTTGGAATAGTGCGGCTATCAAAAATAAGCAATAAAAAGCAAAACAGAGGTACTTAATCCACTCAAAGTCTCCCTTTTCTCTCTCTGCTGCTGTAGAACTCTGCAGGACACGCAGGCAGGATCTTGTCAAGGTAATATAAGTGCAAAAACTGTGCAAACACAGGTTTTTATACAGAAAGATGAAAGGGATAGAAATAGCCCAAAATGGCCAATAAAAAAAACAGATTCTGAGCTGAAATCACTCCTCCAGCAACAAAATAGGCTGCTCAAAGCTCACCACTCTCACTGATGAACAGAGAAGCTTCCTTCTATCTTAGTAAGGTCTGGGCAACGCAGAAACTACAAACAGCCAATATCTGAAAACTGGATTCTACTGGTTATAGAAAGGCGAGAAACGAATAGAGAGAGAGGATTTTGTTTTTCAATAATTAATACAGATACAGTAAAACAAATACTTTTAAAGCAGAAAAATGGCTATTGCACTTGAGGTGTATGTTCAGAGTTCAAGAAGTATGACTAACAGAAGTTATCATACTGAAGTGATATAATTTCACAGGGAAGGCATCTGATTAATTACTATTACTTATGTGACAAAGTACCTTGTGAGACAAATATTTACGGTCTCTCATACTCATCTATATTTAAAACACTGTGTACTTATTCATCTAGTATCATGTGATAACTGTATCACTTTATCTCCTGCAGTGATATTTGCTAGTTAAATAATACACTGATGGCAAATCAGAAAGGTTTAACAATATTCATAGTACTATTAAGAGGGCAAAAAAAGTATTTCCATGGTTTCTTCATCAATTTTCCCCACAGTTAATAAACAAGCAAATAAATACACTGTTTGAGTAAAGAGTATTAGGAACAATTAAAATTATAACTGGTGCGTCTTGATTCAGCTTGTATAGTGTCATTTTATATTTATTATTAATAGATAACTTGAAACTACTGCAGTTAGTTGACATCTCATAGTATTCAGCAGTGAAGCAGCATAACCATTATTTTGTGCTAACTTGTCATAGAATTTTATAGGTTCATAGGTTCGTACTAGGCTATCTGCCCTAGGGCATTTATAAGCCTAGCCAGAGTGTATGTGGCTTACACCACCCCTTAGGATGAGAATACTACGCCCTTTTAGGGTTTAGTTTACTATGCCTCTGTCTAGTAGTGACACAGAGATGACCCCCGGGGTAAACCTACGATCTCCCATCCACTCGTCGAGATTTCTCTTGAATAGAGACAGTGAGGGGCTCTGCCTAACATGGACTGGGATTCTATTCCAGAGTGTAGGGAGCCTCTGGGTTATGAATCTGTCCCTCCAGCACGTTCTATTTATTTCTGTGTTGAGGTTTAAGTCACTTGTTCTCGTGGCTCTGATGGATTTGGATTTTCTGAGGTGGAGCATGTCCATTAATTCAGGATTGGACATGGCCTTGTACGTCAGGCACAGATCACCTCTGAGTAGGAGGTATGCGACTGAATAGAGCTGGAGTTTTTTCAGTCGGGCAGCATATGACATATGTTTAAGACCCTTTATCCTCTTGGTGAGGAACTTTTGGGGTCTTTCCAACTGCTGCAGGTGTCGGGTGAGATACATCCCAAATGGGGCATTGTACTCAATCATTGGCCTGATAAGAGAAGAGTACAGGGGCACAATGACCTCTCTTGATCTAGATGTGAAACCCTTCATGATAAGGTGGGCAATATAGAAGGTCTTCCTAACCACTTTGGCAATGTGAGTGTCAAATGAGAGGTTACTGTCAACCTGGGTCCCTAGGTCCCTGATTACCTCTTCCGTACTTAATGGATTACCGCCTATGTGGTAATTTGTCGGTACCTTGTTTTTCCCAAAGGGTATGACTATACATTTTTTGGTGTTCAGCTTAAGGCCATGGCTCTGGCACCAATTATCCATTCCTATGAGGCCTCTCTGAAGGATGTTTGTGTCCGCTGGAGTATCAATTATGGCGCCCAGTTTGCAGTCATCTGCGAACTTGTCAGTCACAATCCTCCTATGTTTGCCTGTACCTCGGAAAAATAAATGCCAAACAAGAGGGGTCCCAGGACTGAGCCCTGTGGGACACCGCTTGTGACTGGCTTAGAGTCTGACATAGCTCCAGCAACTCTGACCCTGTGGGTTCTGTCTTTGTGCCAGTTTGCAACCCATCTTGTGACATATGGGTTTACATTTAAGCTGGTGAGTTTGTCTATGATGCCCGAGTGGGGTATTGTGTCAAAGGCTTTTGCAAGGTCAAGGTAGGCTGTGTGAACTGCCTTACCCTCATCAATGGCCTTAGTGACTGTTTCAAAAAAGTCGACCAAGTTCAAAAGGCAGGATCTGCCCTTGACAAAGCCAAACTGGGTAGGATCCAATGTCTGTAGGTCCTCAATGTCTTTGTTTATGAGTTCCATAATGATCCTCTCCATAGCTTTGCAGACCAGGCTCGTCAGGCTTATGGGGCGGTAATTTCCAGGGTCCGTAGAAGCACCGCCTTTGTGAAGTGGGACCACTGTTGCCGTCGCCACTCTTTGGGCACGTGATCCTGTAGTAAGGCTAAGATTAAACAGCAGCCTTATGTGTGGGCTTAGTTCCTCTTGGAGTTCATGTAGCACACAGCCCGGGACACCATCCGGACCCATTGATGCTGTGTTTTTAGCTTTAGAGAGGGTGGCTCTCACCTGGGCATCTGAGATTAGGAGGCTACACTCTGCTGGGATAGTTATTTCTCCTTTTGGGGGCGAGGAGAAATTTGCACTGAACCTGTCTGCCAGAATGTTGGCAATGTCAGTAGGTTCAGTGTATTTTGTGTCATTTTGGACTAACTCTGAGCATATCTGGGAGTTTCCACCCAGGTTTTTAACATAGCTAAAGAAGGCCTTGTGATTGTCTTTTGTGTCTTCTGCGATTTTTCTCTCAAAGTTAGCCTTGGATGATTTTATGAGTGATCATAGTTTTTTGCTAGTACTGATCAGAGATGCCTTCCCTTTTAGGGATTTTGCTCTGTCATGTAGTAGCTTCCTCCTCCTGTTGTAAAGTTTGTTTATGGCTGGGGTCCACCAGACCGGGCGCCTGCCTTTGGGGAATGGATCTTGGTTTTATTTGGGATTGCATGATCCATGCATTCTTGAAGGTGCCCATAGAAGGCATTTGCAAAGGATTCAGCAGTGTGGGTTGTGGTTTCCACTGGCCCAGGGGCCTTGAAAGATACCACTTCAGTCTTAAGAAGTGTGAAGTTTGCTTTTGATAAGTTCTTCACTGTGGTCTTTTGTGCAGGGGGTGGGGGCGGGATGTGGATTTCCAGTGAGATTCATTTATGGTCTGATCTTACCAAAGAGGGATGTACTTCCAGTGTGGAGCATTTTGTCCCCATGTTTGTGATGATCAGGTCTAGTATATTGTCTCCTCTTGTGGGAATGGTGACTAGTTGTTCCATTGCATTTGAGTTTATGAATTCTAGGAACCTTTGGGCTAGGGTGTTGGGGCTTGAGTAATGTTCCCAGTCTATGTTTGGGTAGTTGAAGTCTCCCAAAATGATGGTATTTGGAGAGACATTCATACTCTCCAGTGTCTTCAGGAAGGCTGTGTGGGGTTCCTGAGTTTGAGAGGGTGGTCTGTAGCATGCTACAAACTGTAAGGCAGTTTTGCCTATGGTTAGTTGCACCTGGATAGTCTCCGATGCTTTGCGTTGCCACTAACCTAGAGGTGTGGGTATCTTTGATGAAAATGGATACTCCCTCCTTTTGTGGTTCGGTCCAAGTTTTGGGGCCGGAAAGCATGATATGAGGTAAAACCTGATATTGCTGGGGTGCTCTCAGGAGCCTTGAACCAGGTTTCAGTCACTGCACAGACATCGATGTTCTCCATACTGAGGAGGGCTTGAGGGCATGCATCTTGAGGTTTAGACTTCTGGCATTGAGCAGCATTACCCTTAGTTTTTTCCACTTGTGTTTTCTAGGAGGTAGGTTTGTCATTTGAGCCTTGCCTAAAAAGGCACTATGGGGTAGCAAGAGCCTTGGCCAATATCCGGAAGCCCAGGGTGACAGGTGCAAGCCATCCCTTGAAGCAGCGTGGCTTGTCAAGCATGTCATCCCAAGCAGACAGACACTGGATCCCCTTAGAATGACACCAGTAATTAAGCCAATTGTTAAAACTGATCATTTTGTCTTTGTACTGTGGCATCATTCTTGGTGAGGGTAAGATGCTGCTCAGGGTCAGGGTCATACCGGCCTGGGCTACATAATCAGAGAGCTCCTCTATGTCTCTTTTCATGTAGTCCAGGGAGGTACGTCTCAGGTCGTTCACACCGGCATGTACAATGACCGAGTCATATTTGTACTTGCTGTGGAGTGACCTGAGTTGCTTGTGTTATGTGGCGGATTCTAGCTCCCGACAGGCAGCTTACTGTGACCCTCTCCTTGTTCAGTCTGGTGAGCGGGACGTCAGTGTGCCTGACTATGGCGTCACCTATTACAAGTGTGTCTGGCATGTTGTTTGGCCTTAAGGGCTGTGACTGTTTAGCACACTGACTTTGTGAACTATGTGTTGCATGTGCTATGTCTTGAGGTGGTGGTTGCTTGGGTGTCTGCTTTGGAGGCCTCTGTTGTTTTGGTAGATTTTTAATCAGCGCCTCAGAGTATGTTTTTGTGTGTTTATGTGTTTGGTTTGCAGTTGTGATAGTTCTATGTGAGACTGGGTTTGTGGTGTGCGTGGTTACCTTCTCCTCCTGACTGGTCTTGCCAGTACTGAATTGAGAGAGCTCAGCCTCCAGTTTGGCTATATATATTTTGTTAGTCTTTTAAGTATATATTTTAAGTAGTGTTTTTCTTACGGTAATAGGACTGGTTTATTACTTACATATTATTTAGTTAGATAATCTTTAATTTTACATATGCCTTATCTCAATTCAAATACATGTTTTTATAATAATAATATTAATACTGTAATTAGTTAATAATACTATAATAAATGGAGCTACTGCCAGCCCAGTTATCTGGAATTTTGTAAATAATTATATGTCATTTGTGAATAGCAACATGATTAATATGACTGTTTTACAAATGTATTAGAACTGTATGTCATACTGTATAAATGTGTGCTGAAGAGATATGTTTATACACTATTGTAACTTTTTAGATGCATTTTAACAGGGGAGACAAACTTCAGAAGAATGATTGAGGTCGAGTTACTTTATGGCCGGGCCATAAACAAAAGAGATGTTATCTTTCAGTTTCAGTGCAATAGCAGACAATGCCTAGAACTAGAAGTGTTTTGTATTGTCTAACTGTGGAAGAAGTGATGTCATGCTGCGAGTATCCCAGCAGCAATATCTGACATATTAATTTAAGAAAACTCAGAGAGAGAGACTGAGCATTCTGTATTTTGTCTTTGACCTGATAAGAACATCCACTCACATTTGCCTTGTTCTGTAAGTAAGTTATCTAATGCTCAGTAATTTCTCTTAGATTCAGACAGGAATATAGTGAAGTACAGCTTAGATGTTTTCTGTATTTATTTGAGACTGTCCTGCAATGCGGTTTTAAATATTTCCTGTGATTTTGAACTCAGAAGTAACTGTTTACTGAGTATTTTCTTGTTCTTTTATTATTACATATATTTAAACTTTTCAATTGTGTCTGGTCTGTCTAGAGATATTTAAGCTCTTAGTGTACTTGCGTATCTATTTGGTGACACTGTGCAGGCCACTCCTAACAGCTTTGCTCTTGGTCAAACTGCCATTTGGATTAATAGTAACATTACACAGTAAGATTGGACACCCTTTGTTAAGGGCCTTAAAGTAGCTGATAAGGAGTGGCTGGTGGCAGTCAAAACTACCTTATAGTCTGTGCAGACATGGGCACCGCTACTAAACCTGTGCCACACTTTCCTGGGGGTGCGTGTGTGTGTGTGTGTGTGTGTGTGTGTGTGTGTGTGTGTGTGTGCATGCATGTCAGCTACTTGGGCAGGGACACAAAGCACTGGTTGGATAGAGGCTGCTTGAGGTGTCAGCTATGATCTCAATCTTATAGCTGTGCCAGTGGGGAGTCTTACTGGGGATCTGGAGAGAGGGACAAACCAGTCCCAGACTGACCGTGTTCTCTGTGTGCTCTTAAGGGAAACTGCACTTTACTGTGTGTGTACTGGTCACCCTCCCAGTGTGTATATCCCCCATTGTTGCCAGTAGTGAGGATTGAGGCTCCTTGACTGCTGGGCCAGTGGTGAGGCGTCACAAATACACTCAAATTATACAGATTTAATACCTTTTACTTGTTTCAGAAAGAATTGATTTACATATTATAATTTTACAAATCAGACTAAGCCAAACTTTTTAATTTAAGGGTATAAATTTGATATAAAATGTATAATCTGGTTAGACATAATGGTTTAAAAAGTTACTTTCTGATAACAAATATTAAATATTAGATAGTCAGACTAAGAGAGGAGTTAGACAGGGTTATTAAAGGGTACGCTTGAATGACTTGGCCATTCAAGAGAGGGGGTACTTTTCCTCCTACTGACTGTATAGACTTTTTTTTAACCAAATTTTGATGCATTTCTTTTTTCTTTCTTTTTGTGTGTCTGAAACTTCTAGAACTACTGCTACATTGGATGAAACCAAGTCACTCTCGAGTAATTTTTTCTTTCTTTCTGGTATAATTACAATTAAATGGCTACAAATTTTGTAAATAATAGGTTATGTATGAAATGTATTTTCACTAATGCTAACGGTTTAAACAATAGCAGTAAAAGGGGAAGTCTACTTAAATATTTGAAAAATCTTTAATACACAGATTATATTCTTACAGGAAATGTATTTTACAAGAAGACCTGGATAGATTTAATTTTAGCAATTATATAGTTATAGCTCACATCAGAAAAAGAGAAGAGTTTTTATGACTCTCTGGAAAAATTCCACTTTAATGCTCAAGATTTTAAATACTTATCCAGATAAGTCAGGAATGTTTTGTATGGTAACGTTAGAGATAAAGAAAAATATACACTCTAGTGAATCTTTACTGGAGCTGTCCTAGGAGTTAAAGTAGTTAAGCAGCAGATGGGAGACAAAGTTCCTTTAGAATGTTGAAATAATACTTGCTGGGGATTTTAACTATCTGAATGATAGTGATACAAACACTGTAAATACACAAAGGAAAACAGCAACATCAAGGGCTTTATCTAACCTCATTGACATGTTTAATATAGTACTTATAAATTAATATGCTGATTCAGATTCATTATTTTTTACATACTACTCACATCATCATGGCAATCGTTCAAGAACAGAGAGTGTATATATCAAGGGACTTCACTATAAAGTTAGATAAAGTTAAAGTAATTATATGTACAATTTCAAACCACCACAATGCCATTACATTTGATTTAGAATACACTCGAGTTAAATGTTAGCTATTACTAGAATACCTTCTTACATTAAAAAAATTTAAAAGATTTTAAGGAATTTTGTATTAAAGAAATTCAAACCTTTTTAGGAATTAATTACACTGAAGATTCTTCAGAGGTATATGTATGGGACTCACTGAAGTCATATTTATATGACAAAGCTCTAACATGGAGAGCGACATCTACACAAATAATGTCCTAAGCACGCAATCAGTCATGAGGGATTTGGGCACCCACATTGACAACAACCTGACTTTTAACCATCATGTTCTTTCCATTGTAAGGAAAGCTTTCTACATGGCCCACCTCATAAGTAAGGGTATCTCATCCAGGGACAAGGAGGTCATAACATCCCTGTGTTCTTCCCTTATAAGACCCATTTATTGAGCACAATGCCATGCTCAGCATGTACTTCGCAAAGCACATGCATCAGCTGGAGAGACCACAGAGGTTTCTCACCAGGAAAATCCAGGGCCTTACAAATCTACCATACACAGATAGGCCAACAGCCCTATCCCGCTACTCAGTTTCATACAGACTCAGAGGTGTGACCTCTTGTCTGGCATACAAGGTGATCTCAGACCCTGCCTTGATAGGACTGCTGCATATCCGCAAGTCAAGTTCCAATCGAGTAACCCTCATGCGTGGCCTCAACCTGGTCTGTGACATCAACAGGACTTGTTGGCGGGACAGATTTGTGTCCCAGAGACTCCCCTATCTGTGGAATAGACTCCCACTCCACATCAAGCAGAGTACCTCTTTACCCCTTTTTAAGCACAACCTGGATAACTGGATGGGAAAAAGAAAATTCATCCCTGGGATTCCACCAGTGTCCCTGCTGGACAGGGGCATCAGGTGCTGACTTGTCTAAACATGGGCTAAACTCTTGGCTAGGCTTATAAAGGCCTCAGGGCCAATAGCCTAGTAACCATCAATGATCCTATGGTATATTAACAAGAGAAGACAATGGAATAAAGATGTATTGGCCTTGCAAACAAATATTGATAAGATAACATTCAAAAAGGGAAGAAACATTTAACTAATGAAATGGAAGAGTTAATAAAATTATTTAAGCAATAACCCATGGCTGGGTGTGGGTAATGCTGGATTTACCCACAGGTGGTGTGGTTTGGTCATGAAGACAAAGCCAGAGTGGCCAAACAAAGCCACTCGTGGGTAAATCCAGCATTACCCACATCCAGCCATGGATTATTGCTATTATACACTGGTGTTAGTTTTGTGCTATGT
This sequence comes from Protopterus annectens, assembly GCF_019279795.1. NCBI lineage: Eukaryota > Metazoa > Chordata > Ceratodontiformes > Protopteridae > Protopterus > Protopterus annectens. The sequence goes on from NC_056735.1 coordinate 1,798,292,686, forward strand.
TATGTTAGTGTTATTTAGGTTTTTGTTTGCTTTAGTCTGTATTCTTCCACTTTTTAGGAGATAAAATAGTCCACACTTTTAGTTTATTTATCTTTTAATTTAAATACAAGTTATTATTAATTTTTCAAGAGCTCTTATGAAATAATTATATAAGTAAATGTAGATTTTAAAGGTTTTTGTACATTTTGCTGTTGTAGTTTCTTTTATATTACTATATTGCTTCTGAATTGATAGTGGTCTATGTTGAGATGTTGGCTTGAGTTCTTGTTAGTGTAGTAATGAGAGACTGTATTTATAGTTAGTTTTATATACATGTATATATATTTATATATATAGTTTTAGTAATATATAAGCATACATTTACTTATTTTGTTGGGTTTGTATATTGTAGATGTTTATTCTTCCACAGTTTATTTGCTGTTTGCCTTGTGGTTTTTTCAATTCATTTTCAAGGTATGTAGGTTCTGTGTTATGGAGTTTAATTTTTTCTTGGTTCATTGCCTGTTGCATTATTGATATTATCTTCATTAACTGGATTTCTTGGTGTTACTTGTTGTGTTCCAGAGATTATGTTTCCCGATTTCTGGAATTCATCTAGTGATGATTGATAATAGAAGTGTAATGATGTTTCACTTTTATGTCCTGTAACACTTATTTGTCTTACTTCCATTCCTGATTGTGAGTAAGGGTTACTGCTGTTGCTCTTAAGGAGTGGTTTGTATATCTTCTTGACAGGTTTGCTAGTTTGCAAATTTCTGGTAACATTTTTGAAAGATAATTTATTCCCATACGTTGTGTTAAGTACCAGGTTTCCATTTTGTCCAGTATGTGTTGTGGATGTCTTTTTGGGTAGAGAAACAGTGCTTTTGTATTAGGTGGCACTTTTTGAAGGTATTTTTTGAAACTTTTCAAAGGACATAAAGGGCTGTGGGGTTTTCAATGTGTATCCTCTTGGTAAATGTTTTGTGATGTCAATGTTCTGTGTGTTTTTTTTTGTATGTTCGTTAAAAATTTTTTGTTACATATTCTGTGCCATCTGTATGTTTCTTCATTATAAAACTGTCTTGTGTGAGGTGTCTTATGCCTTCATTTCCTCGTCTTGAGAAGTGTACTTGTACATCAAACCAGACTTTTCTGACGAGTGCATCTGCTGTGTTTGGGGAAAGTATTTGGCCGTTTCTCAGTAGTGTTATTTCTTGTATTGGTAATGGGTGGTGGTGTTCTGCTGAATCTTTTCCTTGTCTTCAGTAAGTTTTAATTACAGATTTAAACACCGTATTTACATTTGTTAGATGCATATCTGTAACTATGTTAATCTTTCTATTTAATGGTGGGTTGTTTTTATATTTGTTGAGCCCTGGATATAGGGATACAAATGTACTTATTACATATTCTTTTCCTTTTCTGTTTTGTACTGTAGCGTATAAGTATTGCGTTAGTTTTCTGGTGTAATAATGTGCAAGACTATATTGTAGTTTTTTTTTGTTTTTGCCAGTTCTGAAATATGCTTATAGTCCACTGTGTTTGTTTTCTTGTACTTGCTTCTTCTTTTTCCATTTCTAGCATTTGTATTTCTTCAGGTGTTTTTTCTCCATGTCTTTTGATAGGTTTCTGTGATGTACTGGTTTGAAATGTTTTTTACCTTTCTGAATTTAAGGAGTTGTCACGTTGCTGTATTTTCTGTGGGACTTTTTATGTTGCAGTACTTCCTACTCTTGCAGTTGGAGAACTTCTTTGCTTGTTGACAGTTTTGTCATGGCTTCTGGGATGTTGTTAAATATTTCTTCTATTTTACTATCCGCTATTAGGTCGAAGTTTACTTCCATTTTTTTCTGCATTTTTTTTTTCCTGTGGTATCTTGTTTTGGTGTTTTTTCTGTCTCCGTTTAAAGAGTTTATGTATAAGAAGGCTTGTGCATGCTTCTGAAGGGTTGTGATTAAACAGGGGAGCGTGGTACTTAATCTGGTGTCTGTACTGCTCTTTAATGTCTTCAAACTGCAGGAAAGTGATATGCAAAACTAAGCTAAAAGCATTACTGTAAAACATATCAATGACAGTTATGAAGCGGAGCAGTTACTGTTTTTGCAGTATTACAGGAATGTGAATGTCTTTTGTGCTTGCCGGGTACAGTCTTGTAAGCAGAGGGTGTTTCCTGTGTGGGTGTGATGTCTTTTTTTAAACTTTTTTTCGTTTTATTATGTTGGTTTTTGTTTTCAATGCTTAAATGCACTTTGGGATTGGAGCAGAGCTTGATTTGTTATTAAAGTGTGCCGGTATGGTGTTTCTTCAATACAGCTTGCTGCAGCATGATACTTTAGCGGCTGGGCTTCTTTACTTGGATTTCCAATGTGTACACTGATTGGATTAGCCAATCTGCATGCATGATTCTCGTTTCCATTGTATAATTAGAAATATTGCATCATAAAAACATGATATATCTGAAGAAGATTAAACTTGGTTCTTATTTGATGAATCCTGTATACCAGAAAAAATAGCTAATAGAACAAAAAAGATAATACAGACAAAGCAGATAAACAAAATGTATATTCTAGGTATCAAGAAAAAACATCAGATTTAGAAGGAATACTGAAAGCCTATAAAATACATTTTCATAATATTAATTCACAAAGTATAAAAGAACCTTTAAACATAAGATCCTTTTTTAAGAAAAATATCAAAACTAAGTCATTAGAACAGCATATAAAATTAACTGATAAATAACAGTGAATGAGCTTAAATCTCACATTAATAAATTAAAACTTAAAGCTCCTGATATAGATCATATTCCAGAAATGTTTAAATTACTAACCAAAGGAGCTTTTGTTCTGTTGTTAAAAGTGTTTAATTTAGTAATGGAAGGTTTTGATAAACCTTCTTGGAAATATATAGTAATATCTCCAATTCTGAAATCAGAGGACAGTGCAAGTGACTGTTCTTATAGACCTGTATCTCTATTAAATGTTGATTACAAAGTATTTATGGCAATTTCATTCAAAAAATAAAATTACATCATATGTGCTGACCGAGTATGGCAGGTGTACCAGCCAGGGTTCTTCTGCTTCCTTTGAACTACTATCAACTTTACCATCTGAGGATGTCAAGTGAAATGATGCGTGTGTACTTCATTTCCCAGCACCAACTTGTAGTATGCTTGAGTCATGATGTTAAGAAATTCAATACAAATATCTGTTGCAAACATTTAATAAGGGTTATGATCAATGACAGCCAATCATAAATCTTTGTAATGCATGGAACTTTATCTGCTCCAAGTACTACCAATTACAGAGAAAAAAAAAGTTTAGGAAAGTGATGCGTCTTAGCAGCTTTCAAATTTTTTGAAAATTAATAACAAAAAAAACACTTTAGCACTGTTGAGCAGACAACTGTCAAAGTTTCCCACTGAAGAACAAACTGGTTTAAAAGTAGTTGGATATTTCATTCTGCCAGAAGCCTGGGGCTTTCATTTCTGACTATGGTATGTCCAGATGTAATCTTTATGCCCTACGCTACACAAGGAGCATATGTGTACGTGTGGCATACCTTAAAGCAACCTAAGCCTTTGGTATACTGGCCAGATGTCAGGCTGCCCTAGTCAAGGTATCCCTAATGTTATGAATACTGCAACAGTGAAATGGAATGACAACTTTAGTCACCTTTTTATATCATCCAGGCAGTTAGTTGCAGCTATTTGGAGTTTAGATGTACCAGACACCCCTTGTTGAGTAAGTAGATCCAGTCTGTGAGGAAGCTTGTGGCAACTGCTCCTGACCATTTCCAAAAGAGGGAAGAACCACTATTGCTTGAGTCAGAAGGGAGTCACCACAATGACCTTTGCAGAGTCCTCTGAATCTTCAGAATGACCCTGGATATTAGTGGATTGGGTGGAAAAGCATATAGCAACATTAATCTGCAAGGAAAAGAAAGAATCAGATTTCCAGGACTTCTATGGAGTTCTAGAGTGGGATTTTGCCAACTGACTGCTGTGCTTGGAGGCAAAAATATCTACTTCAGCTGTTCCCCAAAGTTGGATCAGTTCTTGGAAGACCCCCCCCCCCCCCCCAATTAAATTTCCATTCAGGAGGATCTTGTCCTGATCTTGATCAGCTCATCTGCCACATAATTTTGCCCTGACAGTATACAAAATGTCTGTAGAATGAGATTGTGCTGAAAAGCTACAGCCCAGGCCACCACAGCTAGTCTGCACAGAGAATAAGATCAGCTTCCCCATTACTTGTTTACGTCCCACAGCACTAAACTTCTGCCTGTAAACATTTCCAGGGGCCAACATCTCTTATGTTCATGTGCTTTATCCATCTTTTCTTTTCCAAAAACCCTGTGCTTTTATCCCAACAGACACTTCTCTGCAAGCAAAGCCCAATGTGTTTTGCTCAGACAGACTGTGCTGGAGTGGGGAAGGAGCATGAGAAATCTGGATCCTGATAAATTTGGTCTCTTCACTACAAAGTCTCCCTTTTCACAAACCTCAAAACTGGGATCTAGAATGCCAGGGTATGTTGATGCTGGGACCATGCAGATTTCAGGTCCAATTAGATTATTTCACATGTGGAGTCTTGCAATAGGGATTGAGAGAATCACAGAAGCCAGGAAACAAAAAATCCTGAGAAATTCCCTGGTTGGGACAATAGTCAGGTGGTAAAACTCAGAAATACATTTAGATAGAGATCTATTGTCTTTTATGTGGAAGAAAAACTCTTTGAGCTTAGTCGTCCAAGAAACACCCCAGGAAAAAAATCCAGTGGGAAAGAGTCAGACAAGTTTTTTACAAGTTGTCCTAGAACCTCAATCTGTGTAGATCATCACTTGCTCAGGTGGGAGATTTTCTGACACTGCGACTGCAAAGATCAACAAGTCATCTAAATAAGGAAAAACATGAATACCTTGCAGTCTGAAGTAAGGTATCATAAGAGCTAAACACTTTGCAAATACCTTGGAGTAGTGGACAGACAAAAGACCAAAAGAGAAATGTAGAGAACAGATTATATGATCCGGACACAGAACACCTTAAAAAATGTGTGAAATTTGGATTTACGAAAATGGGATAATATGCATCTTTTAACTTTAAGGTAATCATAAAACAGGTCTATATTAAAAGACCGAAGAGGTGTTTCAGCGAACACCTCTTGGTTGACATGTAATGTGCGAACACATGAAAGCGTGAATGGTCAGAATAAAGGTTTACTTTCCTGGGAAAGAAACCGCTAGCACAAACACACACCACACACACTTTAAAACATAATGTGGGGGGGGATGTGCCCCCCACACCCCCCCTAACTAAATATACCAACTCAGAGATCGCACGACAGTGAGGAAAAGGGTGAACACATGGGGATGGCCAAGCGATTTCTTTCCCAGGGAAAGAAATCGCTGTTTTGAGCATTCGCGCTTTAGTGCGTTCGCTCATTACGTGTCGACCAGGAGGTGTTCACTGAAACACCTCTTCGGTCTTTTAATATAGACCTCATAAAACTCAGACGGGAATTAACAAGTAACAAGTTGCGAAGGGATAACATTTTGAACTTTGGCATCATCACAAACAGATTGAGAACTGGTCTCCAAGAATATTTCTCCTTCAGCACAAGAAACATTCTTGGCAGATTCTTGAACTATTCTCCTAACTGAGGAGGAGGTGGTCCTGAGAAAGAAGCAGCTGAATGAAAGGAAAAGAAAGAAGAGTTTGGTTTAGCAAATTTTGGGGGGGGTCCTTTGAAAAGAAGGAACAGACTCCCACTGCCATCTGTAACACCAATGTATTCATTTCACAACAAGTTTGCCTGAAACTGCTGCCAAAGACTGAAATGGATATCTAGACTTTCTAGATGGCTTAGGGGTTTTGCCAGGGTAGGAGGCTAGTCATGAATATAGTCACTCAGACTTACTAGACTGCCTTAGGTTCTGCAGGGTTCCTCCTTTCTTTTTGGAGCACTACTGCCATTGCTTTTTAAACATTTGCTTAACAGGAGCTTGCTGTGTTTGTTTATTTTGCTTTTTAAAGATGTAGGGGTAGCACTAAACCTCTTTGCAAATTTGGAGAATGTAGGCTGAAAGTATGACAGATCGCCTGAATCAGCTTTCCTCATTCATCACCCCCTTTTAAAGACCTCTGCAGGAGAAAGCCCCAAAACTAACTCTCTGTCCAAGGGAGAAATCAACATTTCAGTTTTGAAATCCTCTGGCAGATTTTACAGAATACAACCAAACAAACTTCCTCATAACAGTTCCAGTGGCAACAGCCCTGGATCTGCATCAGCATAATCAAATCATAAACACATTTCAAACTGTGAGCAGCCACTTGAGACATGGTAGCAATCAAATTACACACAGCAGATTTTCCCTCACACTGGGAAACATGCCATTTTCCTCACATTCTTAATGCAGGCAAGCATAAACTTTAATATAGGAGCTGACAGTTGAGAATTCTAAAACGTGTTGCAGAAGAATAAACTTTTTTCCCAAATCTATCAAAAGTTGTCCCATCCTTGTCAAAAGGAGTGGGACTTGCATTTATCAGATGTCTAGCAGGAGCTGGGTTCACTAAAGCAGTAGCTGCTGGGTCTGATTTAGAATGAGTATATAAAAACTTGAAAGACTAAGGAACTTTACACAATATATCTGCTTTCTTGGGGGCAGCAAGCTGGCTGTCAGGCAGGTTACAAGTTGTGACACAAACATCTTCCAATGCTGAAAGAACAGAGGGAATTAGGATAGGTTCTGGAAATTCCAACTGTAACAAATCATAATACTTTTCCAGTGACAGTGAAATATCATTATGCTCCTTCTGAAACAACTGAAGTAAGAGAATCTTTCAAGGGGGCTGTCCTAAGCCACAAACTCCTCAGAATCTGAACCAGAAATCTGAAGAGACAAAAAGTACAGTTTTGTACCTACCATAAATGTAGATGTCCGAACAGGAATGCATCTGCAGTCCTTACAAATGGGTTGTCCGTCGTCAGGCAGCCCTTGATCGGCCGGATTCCAAAGTCTGGGTCTGGCCTCGGCTGGTGTCGCACTTCACCCGACGTCATAGCTGCAGTTCTTCGGGTATAAAGGCATCAGCCGACGCCGTTTTCCTCAGTGTTTCTTGCCCCAGATGCCAGTTGCCCTCTTGGATAGCTAAATTTTGGATAAATGCCAATGTTTCCAAAAAGTAGAAGGCAAATACAAAAAATAAGCATGTATGTACATATATACAAACAAATACACCATAAGAGATCCCCCCCAGCTAGCTATTAGATGGGCAAATACCCTAGGAATACCACAGAGGGGAAGGAGGGTGGGTAATCCTGACTGCAGATGCATTCCTGTTCGGACATCTACATTTATGGTAGGTACAAAACTGTACTATGTCCTTCAAGGATGCATCTGCAGTCCTTACAAATGGGTAGAATACCATAGCCAAACTAGGGGAGGAGGAAGAAGAAATGATGGTGTAGTTAGGATCCCTTGCAAAACAGCAGTGGCAAACCCTGCTCGGGATCTAGAGTATAAAGGTAAGTTATAATGCTTGGCAAATGTATGCACGGAGGTCCAAGTAGCAGCCTCTATAATGTCCTTGGTAGCCACTCCTCAAGAAAGCTGTGGTAGTGGCTGTAGCCCTTGTAGAATGAGGCCTTATGTTCTGTGGAGTTTGCTTTCCATGGTAGGAGTAACAGAATCTGATGCAATTTCCTATCCACTTGGAGATTGTCTGTTTTGAAATTGCTTTTCCTTCCCTTCCTGTTGCATATGCTACCAGAAGGTGGTCAGTTTTTCTATTGCCCTTGGTTCTGTCCAGGTAGTAGCGCAACTGTCTATGTACATCCAAAGTATGCAGCAGTCTTTCCCCCCTGTTCTGTGGATTGGGGAAGAAGGTAGGTAGGTGGATAGCCTGGTTTAAAGACACACTGGATACCACCTTAGGCATAAATGTAGGATTTGTTCTCATGGACACCCTATCTTGATGGAAGATTAGGAAGGGTTGTACTGCCATTAAAGCCTGTAGCTCAGAAACCCTTCTTGCTGAGGTAATTGCCAGCAGAAAAGCAGTTTTCCAGGATAGGTATTGAAGATCTGCTGTTGCTGCTGGTTCGAAAGGGGGGAGTGTCAATTTTTCTAGCACAAAGTTCAAGTCCCATGCTGGTAATTAGAAGTTATGTACTCACCATAACGTTCCATCTGAGTAGGTGACTTCATTCGGATGCAACCTGTGGGTATCGGATCCGATCTCGGATCCGAGCCGGCAATTCAAAAGCTTAGGCTCCGAGCTCCTAGCTCCTCCCTCTTACCCATAACCCCTTGCCAAGCCCTGACTGACCTCAGATTGAGTTTGCCTCAAATACTGACCACAGTATACTAAAACAGCATAAATACTCGCTCTATAAAGGTCAGGGGATGGAGGATGAGTTACATCCGAATGAAGTCACCTACTCAGATGGAACGTTATGGTGAGTACATAACTTCTAAATCTGAAGTAGGCAGACTTCATTCGTCTGCAACCTGTGGGACAGAGTCCCTAGCTACCTAAATCTTGGGCGGCCGTCATGGAAGGATGTTCGAGCACCGCTGAGCCAAAGGATGCTCTTCCTCTAGAAACAACATCCACCTTGTAATGAGAAATAAAAGTATTAGGCGAGGCCCAAGTAGCTGCCGCGCAGATATCATCCAACGAAACACGGACTTAAAGGCGGCTGGCGAGAAACTGCCCTAGTAGAATGAGCCGTAACCCTCTGAGGAGCAGGTCTGCCTGAAGTGTCATATGCCTGCAATATGCAATTAGCAATCCATTTAGACAGAGTGACTTTAGACACTGCTTTACCCAGAGCAAATTTAGCAAAGGAGACGAACAGCTGATCTGATTTCCTGTGGCCAGCTGTCCTGTTAATATAAAACGTAATTGTCTATGAACATCCAATGAATGCAATTTGTATTCCCTTTGTTTGAATACTTGGGAAAAAGACAGGCAAATTGATTGACTGGTTAATATTGGATTCAGAAGAGACCTTCGGAAGAAAAGATGGATTGGTCCTGAGGCACACCCTATCAGGGAAGAAAGAAAGGTAAGGCGGTTTGACACAAAGAGCCTGAAGCTCAGACACCCTTCTGGCTGAAGTGATAGCTACCAGAAAGACAGTCTTCCAGGAAAGGAATTTTAAATCAGCAGAAGCTGCAGGCTCAAGGGAGGAGCAGTAAGGGCCAGCAGGACAAAAGACAAATCACCAGGCGGTACAACGACCATAACTGAAGGCCTTAGTAAAAAAGAACCCTTGAGAAAGGATTTACATAATTTCTGTCATAAGGGGAGCTGTGTCCTGTCCAATGTGATAATGCAGATAGCCGCCAATTGTACCTTAATCGTGGAAGAACTGGCCCCTTGATGAAAGAGGTCTGTTAGAAATTCTAGCACCGCAGAGATAGGTGCTGAAAAAGGATCCACAGTTCTCTGTCCTGCCCATATAGAGAACCTCTTCCATTTACTCCGATAAACCTGTCTGGTAGAAGGTTTATGAGCAGCCACCAAAATGGCTTTGACCGGTGAAGAGATACCGCGAGTCCTAATTAAGGTTGGAATTGGAGCAGCCAAGCTGTCAACTTCAGGGTTCGCAGATTGGGAACTGGCATTCCCAGAGGGTGAGAGATGAGATCAAATTGGATCCAGAATCCATGGTGGATTGATTTTGTGAGACCATACGAAGGGGAACCAAGGTTGTCGAGGCCAGAATGGGGCAATGAGAATCATTCTGCTCCCCAAACTGTTGGCTTTCTGCAGAAACCTCTGCATCAGAGGAAGTGGAGGGTAGGCATAAAGGAGATCGGGAGGCCAAGCATGCACCAGAGCATCCTCGAACTCCCCTGGTGGGGAAGCAGAGCGAAGAAATTGTCGCATTTGGCGTTTGAGGGAGAAGCAAAAGATCGCAACAGGGTTGCCCCAAGCGGCAAAAATCTTCTTCGCTACTTGAAGATTGAGGGACCACTCGTGTGGAGAAAGGATGGTGCGACTGAGCTTGTCCGCAAGGATGTTGGACTTTCCCGGAATGTGCGTTGCTATCAGAAAGCGTTTGGTGGAAATTGCCCATTCCCAGACTCTCATGGCCTCTCGACAAAGGGGTAAGACCTGGTTCCTCCCTGCTTGTTGATATACCAGACTACGGACATATTGTCTGTCTGAATCGCAATAGTCCCTGTAGGAAGAAGAGCGTGGTGAAGTGCTTGCGCTAGGAGCACCGCCCTCATTTCCAGGACATTTATATGCAATGACGTCTCTGTGGGATTCCACGTGCCTTGGACAATCTTTCCCAGAATGCCCCGCCACCCGAGGCAAGAAGCGTCCGTGGTCACTGTGGCTCGGGAAATGCAGCAAAGGGTCTTCCTGCTAGGGGCTCCGGAGAAAGAAGCCACCACAGGGAGTCCCTGCACGCTCTGCTGACCGCAATCGGGCGTTTAGAGACGAACAAAGAGGAGACCACTGAACTTGAAGGGTCCATTGAAGAACCCGCATGCGTGGCGGGCATGAATTAGAAGCGGTATAGCTGCCGCCATAGAACCTAGGGCCCTCAGGACCGAAGCTGCAGTTGGTGAAGGTTGAAGGATTGCTGTCACATGACACCTCAGGCTGACGATACGGTCTGGGGTGAGGAAGGCTCGCATTGATCTGGTGTCTAGTCTTCCTCCTATGAAATCTATAATTTGAGTTGGATTCAGGAAAGATTTCTCCCAGTTGATCGTGATGCCCAGCCTTGGTGCTAGTTGAAGGAAGTAATCCCTGGCTGAGCACAAAAGATGCCTTGATGATGCAGTCAGGAGCCAGTCGTCCAGGTACGGAAAGACCTGTAATCCCTGGAGCCTCAGGTGGGCCGCTACCACCGCTAACACCTTGGTAAACACCCTGTGGGCTGAGGTGAGACCAAAGGGAGGACCCTGAACTGATAATGACTGGCTCCCAGCCGAAGCGAAGAAACCTCCTGGATCGTCTGTCCATCCGAATGTGGTAGTACGCATCCTTGAGGTCTATGGAACACATCCAGTCGTTCTCCCTCAAAAGGGTGAGTATAGATTGCAGGGTGACCATCCGGAACTTTTGCTTGGTTACTGACAGGTTCAACAGGGAAAGGTCTAAAATTGGTCTTAAGTCCCCGTCTTCTTTGGCACCAAAAGAACCTGGAGTAAAACCCTAATCCGGCTTGATCTGGGGGCAGCTGGATGGCTCTTTTCCTAGCAGCTGCTCGATTTGAGAGCTGCCGCCTCCCCTCGGGTGGAACATCTGGGAGGCTGCGAGATTTGGGATCTTGATTAGGGGTATTGAATATCCTCTGGATATGAGTCGAAGCACCCAACTGTCTGTTGTTATGGACTCCCAAGAAGTCAGGTGCATCGAAACCACCCCGACTGCCTCCAGAGACGGACAGCCGAGCAACCCTTCAGGGCTGCTGCGTGGGTCTCTCAGAGAAGGGTTCTCTGGACCCAAAATTGCCAGGAGCCCCTGCCTCTGGCACGACGACCTCCCGTCCTCCTCTGCCACGGAAGGACTGGTTATCCGAGCAGGTTGGGACTGCTGCGACTTCGAACCACATCTTCTTCTGTCCCTTTTGGTTCTTAGAGAAGGACCTCTGGGGAGCTGAGAAGCGGACTCCGGCGGCAGACAGCGTCTTCCGTCCTTTTCGCTCTGGACTAATGTCTCGCGAACAGTCTTGCCAAACAAGGCAGAACCATCGAAAGGGCATTCGAAGGTCGCCTTAAAGGGCTCAGCAAAATCACAATGGCGGAGCCAGGCCTGTCGCCTCATGACAAGGCCTGCTCCGCTGGCTCTAGCGGCTCCCTCAGTAGCATGAGACAGCAGCCGATGGTGTATTGGATACAGATCTGAGAGTGGCCATTGGTGGAATAAACCTGTTTATCCTCACTCGAGATGGACTCGGGAGATGCAGCGTACTCTTTAATCAGATCTCGCTGCATCCTAATGACATGTGCCATGTAGTTCAGCTCTCAAGGAGAAGGTCGCTGAACTAAACACTCGCTTCCCAATTCGATCCATCGAGCGGGACTCCTTGCCCGGAGGATGGACGGAGGGACTCTCCTGGGCCAATTCCCTCTTCGTGGCTGCAGCCATCATCATGGCATCTACTGGGGGACCCTTACTCCAGTGGGTGCGGTCTGATGGAGGAGAAAGAATGCGGTCCGGGCGTTTTGGGATAGGCTCAATGGTGTCCGGATCCTTCCACGCCCTGATAGATATAAGATCTACCAGGGGGTCAGCAGGAGGGGACACCCAAGAGGTAGAAGGGCCCGCCTCGAATGCCTCCAAGAAAAATTAACTAAAGAGGGAGGAAAGCCTTAACCACACACAACTCTAACTATAATTATAACAAAAAAGGATAATTTGAAAAATTTTCCTGTCAGAAAACTACACTTATCTCAAAACCACGCCAGGAGCTCTAGAATTCCGTTGCTTCTTGAAAAGCGGCAAACGAAATCTGAGGTCAGTCAGGGCTTGGCAAGGGGTTATGGGTAAGAGGAGGAGCTAGGAGCTCGGGCCTAAGCTTTTGAATTGCCGGCTCGGATCCGAGATCGGATCCGATACCCACAGGTTGCAGACGAATGAAGTCTGCCTACTTCAGATTGGTGGTTTCCTAGGAGGTTTTACATTTTTAATTCCTCTCAGAAACTGCCCGAGTAGAGGATGCGAGAAGACAGGGGGATCGAAGCTGTATTCTGCAGAAATAGCTGATGCATGTATCTTGATGGAGGAATAGGACAGGCCTGTATGGAGAAGCTCTGCCAAATACTCCAGGATGTTGGCAATGTCTACCTTTGACACATCTTTTCCCCTTTCAGTACTCCAAATGAGAAACCTTTTCCATTTTCCTGCATAGTTCCTTCTTGTTGAGGGTCTGCGGGCCTCAAGGATAATGTCTTTAACCCTTTGGGATAAATCTGGGTTAGTTGCTCTTATGTAATGTTCCAGGCAGTCAGCTGCAGAGTTTTCAGGTTTGGATGCAGGGTGTTGTAGCTCTGAGTTAACATCAAAGGAATCAGGGGTAGTGTCCACATTTTCCCCCCCGAGACATGCTCCTCAGTAATGGGTACCAATGTTGCCTTGGCCAGTCTGGAGCTATCAGAATGATCCTTGGACGTTCCTCTTTGATTTTCAATAGCACCTTGTGCATCAAAGGAAGAGGTGGGAATGCATATGCTGTCAGGCCTTTCCAACTGAAGGATAGAGAGTCCACCTTCCAAGCAAGTGGGTGGTACGTCCTTGTGCAGAATTTCTTGAGCTGGTGATTGAGTGGGGATGCAAATAGGTCTATTTGTGGCAGTCCCCATTTCTTTGTGATGACCTTGAAGATGTCCGGGTGTAGCATCCATTCGTGAGCATCCGAGGTAGTTCTGCTTAATTTGTCTGCTAGGATGTTTTCTTTTCCCGGTACAAAAATTGCTTGTAACTGAAAGTTGTAGCTCAGAGCCATATTCCATAGGTCCAGTGCCATCCGGCATAGAGGGTATGAATGAGTGCCTCCCTGTTTGTTGATGTACCACATGACTGTGGTGTTGTCTGTCCTTATCATCAACTGCCCTTCTTGGAGGAATGGTCTGAAATTCTGGATTGCTAGTTTGACTGCCAGCATTTCCTTTTGATTTATGTGCAGGTGCAGCTGATCTGGAGTCCATAAGCCTTGTATGCACTTGTCCAGCATGTGGGCCCCAACCGAGGTCTGAGGCGTCCGTTGTGATGGTTTGGCTTGGTTAAATGCTGTGGAAGGGCAAACCTGGGTTTGACTGGCATGCCTGAGCCCACCATAGGAACTCTTGTTTCAGGCATGGGATTAGTGGTATTTCGGTTTCTAGGCTGTGCCTGTGTTGAGACCATAAATTCTTCAGGTACCACTGTAGCTTTCTCATATGCAGTCTGGCATGAGGGACCAGGATTATGCAGGATGCCATGAAGCCCAAGGCCTGCAGTACTTTCCTTGCTGTTAGTTTGTTCTGCTTTGTTAATGCCAAGAAGTAGAGAGGAAGTTGTTCTTGTTTTTCTGCAGTTAGGAATGCCATCTGTTTTACTGTGTCCAATTCTGCACCTAAGAAGGTTATTCTTTGGGATGGTATCAGTCTTGATTTATTTATATTGACTGTATATCCCAGGGCTTGCAGTAAGCGAATGACTCTTTGTAAGTCTTCTGTTAGCTTGTTTTTGTTGTCCGCTTGTTATCAGGCAGTCGTCCAGGTATGGATATATTTGGATTCCCTGAAGCCTGCAGTGAGCGATTACTGATGCCAGGCATTTCGTGAACACTCTGGGCAGTAGATAAGCCAAAGGGCAATGCTGAGAATTGATAATGCTCTGATCCTGCAAGAAATCTGAGGTATCTTCTGCAATTTGGTCGTATGGGGACGTGCAGGTATGCCTCCTTGAGATCTAGAGTCACCAGCCAATACTCCTTGCCCAGCATGGGAAGAAGTTGCTGTAGGGTCAGCATTTTGAATTTTGGGACAATGATGAATGTGTTTAAAGCAGACAGGTCGAGAATAGGCCTCCAATTTTTCTTTTCTTGGTACCAGGAATAGTCTGGAGTAAAATCCCTTTCCTTGTTCCATAGATGGTACCCTTTCCACAGCTCTCATCTTTACTAATTGAGCTATTTGATTTAGAGCTTCTGTCTTTTGATTTGGTGGTAGGTTTGGCATTCCTCTTTTTCCTGGTAAAGTATGGAAATGAAACCTGTAGCCTTGGTCTACAGTTTGCAAAATCCACTTGTCTCTTGTGATGTAGTGACAGTTTTTGAAAATAAGGCTAACTTTCCGCCTAAGGGTGCTGCTATTTGTTCCCTGGTAGGTGTCAGAGCCAAGTCACTGTGATTGTCCTGTTGCAGTGGTAGTAGTTGTGTCTGTGCCTCGCTGGTTGTTACCTTGCCACTGGCGTCCCCTGTAGGCACCTCCTCTGGATTGATTTCTGCCTCTTGAACGCCTATTCCTGCCTCTCTGAGTTTTAGAGGAGTCTGGAAAGGACCAATTTTTGGAAGGCCAGTTCCTGCTAAACCTTGGAGGCTGAACCTGTAAGAAATCTTTCACTGTTTGTACAGATTTTGCCTTCTCTTCCATTTTCTTTAGTACCTGTTGAGCAGGAGAACCAAATAAACTGACCTTATCCAAAGGAGCATCTAATAGTTTTGCTTTAACATGATCCGGCAAGACCTGTTCTTTCAACCATGCATGCCTTCTTATAACTGTGCCAGTCATGGCTGATCTAAAGGAAGCCTCCAGTGCATCATAGCCACATTTTAAAGAATGGTTACTAACCTGTTGAATGTTATGCACCATTTATAGAATTAGAAGTTATGTACTCACCATAACGTTCCATCTGAGTAGGTGTATTCATTTGTCTGCAACCTGTGGGTTATGGATCCGATATCGGATCCGAACCGGCATGGTTTTCCAGCTATGGATCCAAGCTCTCAGCTCCTCCCCTCACCCATAATGCCCTGCTCTACCCTCATGACCTCAGATCGAGTTTGCCAAAGCAACAATACCCTAAAAAGGGTAACAAAGAATATGCAGGAAACTGAAAGGCCAGGGGATAGGAGCGGGATGAGTTGCAGACAAAGGAATACACTTACTCAGTTGAGACGTTATGGTGAGTACATAACTTCTAAATCTGAAGTAGGATATTCATTTGTCTGCAACCTGTGGGACAGAGACCCCAGCTACCTGAATCTTGGGCGCCATCATGGAAGGATATTCCGAGCACCCGGAGCCAAAGGATGCTCTACCCTAGATGCAAGATCCAACTTATAGTGGGAAATAAACGATGAGATGAAGCCTACGTGGCTGCTGCACAAATATCATCTAGAGGAATCCTAGCCTTGAAGGCTGCCAAGTAGATACTGACCGGGTTGAATGGGCATGAACACCCTCCGGTTGAGCCTTCCTGAAGCTTGATAAGCCAATAAAATGCACTGTGAAATCCAGCGGGACAGAGAAACTTTAGAGATTGGCTTGCCCAAATTGAATTTTGCAAAGGAAATAAACAGCTGGTCGGATTGCCTATGACCAGCTGTCCTGTTCAGATAAAATCTAAGTTGCCTGTGAACATCTAGTGAATGTAGCTTATATTCACCTTTGTTTTCATATTTAGGAAGAAAACAGGGAGGTTAATGGATTGATTGATGTTTGCTTCAGAAGCGATTTTAGGAAGAAAGGACGGGTTGGTCCTGAGGGAGACACGGTCCGGATGAAATACCAAGTAAGGAGGTTTAGCTGATAAAGCTTGAAGTTCAGAAACTCTCTTGGCTGATGTAATGGCTACCAGAAAGGCGGTCTTGTAGGACAAGAATTTGAGATCCACCGTAGCCGCTGGCTCGAAGGAGAGCGGTCAAGGCCTGTAGGACCAAAGAAAGGTCCCAAGGAGGAACTGCTTGTTTTATAGGGGCCTGAGAAGAAAAGTACCTTTAAGAAATATTTTACACAATTTGGCTGACATAAGAGGATTAGAGTCATGGCCAATGTGATAGTGAGAAATTGCCGCCAGTTGAACTTTGACTGTGGAACTGCTGGCACCATCGTTAAAGAGAGTGGTTAGAAAGTCAAGCACTAAAGGGAGAGGAACCGTGAAGGGATTCAGGCCTCGCCGCCCGCCCACAAAGAGAAACGTTTCCATTTGCTTCGTAAACCTTTCTAGTGGATGGTTTATGAGCCGCCACCAAAATAGCCTTTACAGGTGAAGAAATACCGAGTCCTTATCAAGAGTGGAACTGGAGCAGCCAAGCGGTCAGCTTCAGGTTGTCCAGGTTCGGAGGAGGAATGCAGGATGGATGGGATATCAGATCCGGGATGGGATCTAGAATCCAAGGAGGATTCACCGAGTGAGACCTTAGGAAGGGGAACCAGATCTGTCGAGGCCAGAATGGAGCAATGAGAATCATTCTGCAACCCACCCGAGAGGCTTTCTGAAGAACTTGCAGCATCAGAGGCAAGGGTGGATAGGCATACAGAAGACCGGGTGGCCAAGCATGCACCAGAGCGTCTCTTGGGGTACCTCCGGGAGGAGGTATTAGAGTGAAAAAACTGTCGACTTGGTGTTTGAGGGAGAAGCAAAAGATCGCATGAAGGGTTCCCACGTGCGAATATGCGTTCGCTACTTGACAATTGAGAGACCACTCGTAAGGGGTCAGAATGGTGCGACTGAGCTTGTCCGCTAGGATGTTGGACCGACCTGGAATGTGCGTTGCTATTAGAAAGCGATTGGTGGAGATTGCCCATTCCCAAACTCTCATGGGCTCTCGACAAAGAGGATAAGACCTTGTTCCCCTTGCTTGTTGATGTACCAGACAACCGACATGTTGTCCGATTGAATCGCAATTGTTCCCAAGGGAAGAAAGTCCTGAAGTGCTAGCAACGCTAAGAGCACTGCTCTCATCTCTAGAACATTGATATGCAGTAAGGTCTCTGAATCGTTCCACGTGCCTTGGACGGTCCGGCCCCAAAGTGCCCCCACCCGAGGCGGAGGCGTCCGTGGTCACTGTGGCGAGAGGAAGAAGCACAAAATGGGCGCCTTTGTGGAGATCCGGGAGTGGAGCCACCACAAGAGGGACCGCTTGCAAGCCTTGCTGATCGCTATGGGATGATGCATGGGGAGAGCAAGGTATGACCACTGTACTAAGAGCGTCCACTGTAGAATGCGATATTGAGCCTGGCAAGAGGACGAAGTGCTGTAGGCGATGCGATGGACCCTAGCGCCCTCAGGACCAACTGCGCTGGAAGAGAACTTGAGTGGAGAATGGCCGCACCTGGAGCTGCAGATTTAGAACTCTGTCCGCAGTGAGGAAGGCTCAGAACTCCTTGTGTCTAGCCTGGCCCCTATAAAATCTAAGAGCTGTGTGGGCCAGGTTGGACTTTTTCGTATTTATTCTGATGCACAGAAAGCGAGCAAGATGGAGAAAGCAGTCTGGGCCCACTAGAAGTAGATGCCTTGTTGGGGGGGTAAGAAGCCAGTCGTCCAGGTAGGGAAAGACCTGCACCCCTGAAGCCTCACGTGGGCGCTACCACTGCTAATACTTTGGTGAACACCCTGGGGGCTGTGGTGAGACCAAAGGGAAGGACCCGAACTGGTAGTGACTGGCTCCCAGCCGAAGCGGAGAAACCTCCTGGGCGCCTGTCCATCAGGATGTGGTAGTACGCCCTTGAGGTCTATCGAGCACATCCAGTGATTTTCTCCCAGAAGGGGAGAATAGATTGCAGAGTGACCATTCGAATTTTTCTTTGGGACTGCCAGATTCAAGAGAGAGAGGTCTAGGATTGGTCTTAGTTCCCCGTCTTTTGGCACTAAAAGAATCTGGAGTAGAACCCTGATCCGATCTGGTCTGGGGAACGGGCTGGATGGCTCTTTTCTTTAGCAGATGGCCAATTTCTGCCAAAGCGGCCTCCCGTTGACCGGGTGGGGCGTCTGGGAGGGACTTCAACTTTGGAAGGTGAAGGAAAGGAATGCGATATCCCTGGATATGATTTGGAGAACCCAGCGGTCCGATGTTATGGACTCCCATGCCGCTAGGTGCCCAACGTCCCCGACTGCCTCCAGAGTAGAGCAGTCGGGCAACCTCAGGGTTGCTGCGCGGGCCGTTCAGAGAAAGGTTCCCTGGACCCGAAGTTTCTGGGAGCCCCTCTGCCTCTAGGGCGTCCTCCCTGTCCTCCTCTGCCACGGAAGGACTGGTTGTCCGAGCAGGCTGGGACTGCTGCGACTTCGGAACCACATCTTCTTCTGACCCTTTTGGTTCCTAGAATAGGGCCGCTGGGGTGCAGAGAAGCGGATCCCGACGGCAGACAGCGTCTGGCCGTCCTTCTCGCTCTGGGTCAACGCCTCGCGAACGGTCTTGCCAAACAGAGCAGAACCATCAAAGGCGTCGCAACGACGCTTTGAAGGGCTCAGAAAAATGCAGTGACGGAGCCAGGCCTGGCGTCTAGTGACCAGTCCTGTCCCGCAGCTCTAGCGGCGCCTCCGTTGCATGGGAGAGTAGCCGATAGAAGTATTTGTAACTGACCTAAGAGTGGCCATACGGGTGGAGTGCAGAACTCTGTCCTCTTCCGAAATGGACTCAGGGGATGCAGCATATTCCTTAATAAGATCTCGCTGCATCCGAATAACATGTGCCAAATAGTTCAGCGCCCTTACCGAGAAGGTCGCCGAACTGAACATCCGCTTCCCCAAGCGGTCCATCATCCGAGACTCCTTGCTCGGTGGGTGGACTGAGGGACTCTCCTGAGCCAGTTCCCTCTTTGTGGCCGCCGTCAACATGGCATCTACCGGAGGCCCCTTACTCCAATGGGTCCGG
Source organism: Protopterus annectens (assembly GCF_019279795.1). Classification (NCBI taxonomy): domain Eukaryota; kingdom Metazoa; phylum Chordata; order Ceratodontiformes; family Protopteridae; genus Protopterus; species Protopterus annectens. The sequence continues at coordinate 1,798,311,996 of NC_056735.1, forward strand.
TCGGATGGCGGACTAAGGATCCTATCCGGTCTTTTGGGAATTGGCTCCACGGTGTCCGGTTCCTTCCACGCCCTGGTGGTAATAAGGTCCACCAGGGGGTCGGCAGGGGGGGACACCCAAGAGGTAGACGGGCCCGTTTCAAATGCCTCCAAGAACACGGACTCGTCCGAGGAAGACTTCGGGGCAGACCACCCCTTATACGGAGCATTTCCATGATGTCTCCAAAGGAGACATCCTCGGGGTGACCGTGGGGAGCCTTCCCTTCCTCCAAGTCCGTGTCTTCAGTGAGAGACTGGGAGTCAATGTGCCTCCTTTTGCACGTATGCTTGAGGGACCTCCTCTGGGGGCTGTCAGAGGAGTCTCGCCAGCAGCAATTTGCTCCATAGGAGCAACTTGGGGCACAGAAACGGGCTGTCCCAGGGCCGGATGGTGGAAGCCTGGCCCAGTGCAGAGGAGCGGGACGGAGCCGGAACAAGTGCCGGGGTCCGGAGACCCTCAACAGAGCCCTCTCCACTACATCAAAAGCCGAGGAGCCGACCTCGACCAAAGGATCCGACAATCGGCTCCCCTCGGATCCGAAGAGTGGACGGAGCCGGGCGCCAAGCACTCGGATCCGAGGGGACAGTGCGCTCCGACACAGACGGCGCCGAAGGAGCACTGATCCCCGGATCCGGCTCGGATCCAGGCTCGAGGTCGGGTCCGGCACTCGAGGGCAGGGTCGGATCCGGTACCAAGTACTATCGGCGCCACCCCCGCCCGAAGCTGCTCGGCTCCAGCTGCTCAACCCGGATAGCGGGTCGGAGAAGGAGCAATAGGCTTAAAAGGGTGTTGAGCTCCCCAAGGGGAGGCAAGAGCACTCCCATCTGCATCTGGGCCTGGATGAACCTTCTCATCATCCGTCCAGATCAGCATCAGAAAGGCTATGGGTAGATCTCGACGAGGCTACCGAGGTAGGCCTGGAGTGCCTCCTCGATAGCCTCGACGGAGATCGGGTCTCCTCCTCCTCAGGACCCGTGAAAAACACACAGGGACCGGAGCCGAGAAGGAGGAGACCGCACCGACAGGAGCCGGGAGAAGCCCTTGGCGGGCCGAAACAGAGGTCTCGGCCCGCCGCTGGTGCTTCTCCTCCGTCCTTAGCAGCATCCTCTCCTCTCCAGAAGCGGGAGGTTGAGTCCCAGGAGCAGGAGGGTGCCAGGGGAACAACTGTAGCCACAGTAGTCCCGAGCGGAGGCGGGAGTCTGGCGGTAAAAGGCCCGCCAAGACAAGCTTGGACCTCCGCTCCCTCAGTGCCCTGGGGTTGAACCCTGCACATATGGAACAGCCAGATGTGAGGTGTTCAACCCCGAGACACTAACACACGAGTGTGGCCATCAGCGGTGAGAGCTTATGGCCACACTCGAGCATTTAGAAAAGATAGATTTTGGCTGATCAGCCATAATCTACAAGCTAAAGTAACTTAAAAGTAACTTAAAAGACACACAGGCCTACACACACACTCTGGAACAGCGAGGGAGGGAAAAAATTACTTAATTTAACTCAAACTACAACTATTAATGAGGGAAACCTAATCTTTCACACAAAAATACACAAAAAATTTAAAACTTTCTGTTTTAACAGGTAAAAATACAAGCACTTAGCTGAGAGCAAAGAACCCAAATCCAGTCACCAGCGCGGCAAACGAGATCTGAGGTCATGAGGGTAGAGCAGGGCATTATGGGTGAGGGGAGGAGCTGAGAGCTTGGATCCATAGCTGGAAAACCATGCCGGTTCGGATCCGATATCGGATCCATAACCCACAGGTTGCAGACAAATGAATATCCTACTTCAGATCATATTTCTTATCTAAAGAATCATCAGAGGACAATTTCTTAGTTAACTGATCAAGCATAAACTCCTGGTATTGGATCATATGAAACTGACAGTTCAATGCCCTAGCTGAGAGAGTAGCAGAGGTGTATACTTTTTTACCCCATCTCTCTAAGGACCTGGATTCCCTTTCTGAAGGAAGAGGGTTTTTAACTGAGGTCGAAGCTACTGCCTTAGGCCCCTGGGAGATAGTCTCGGGATCTGCAAAAGGAGCCTTGTATAAATGATGATGTGTGTCCGGGACCCTGTAGAACCTATCGGGCTTAGCAGGGGCTGGAGGCAAAGTATCAGGAGCAGTGCAAGCATCATTAAATGCATCATCTACAACAGGGAGAACTGGAGGTATAGCTAAAGGCCTATGTTGTGGTAAATGCAAAAAGGTCCTAAGCCTTTTCCTTGAATCTGAGAAATCTTGTCCCTGCCATTGGAATTGCTCTCTCAAGGCATGTAAGGTTTCCCCAAAGGAAAATTCCTCTGGTGGAGAGGCAGAAGGAATCGATTCCTCAGCATCGGAGTCTTCATAAGTAGAAAAAGGAGCCTCTGGATGGTCTGTATTGTCTGTATCATCAGAAGAATCATCTGAGGACACTGGCTCAGGGGGCTCTGCTCTAGGTCTCTTTTCTGGAGGAGGTTGAGAGGCCCTGTCTGGATGAGATTGGGATCCCCTTATTAAAGAGATGAGATCCTCTGCCAGAGTGAGCATTTGGGAACTGGAACTGGGCCTGTGAGAGGGGCTTAACAGGCACAGATTTAGAAGTTTTGGCTGCTTTAGCCCTGGCAAAGGCCTTTATGGACATGGCTGCAGGCGGCCTAGCAGCACCACGTGCAGGGTTGAAACATCCAAAGGGATGGTGTCCGATAATTCTTGTGAAACCACAGTAGCAGGCTGAATTTCAGAGGCCGATTCAACCAGGTTAGAAGGGGCCTCGGTAGTAGTCATGGATTCGGCTGAAGATAGAACCGTTTGCTCGGTTTCGGCCGAAACCGAGACACTCATGGGTTTGCTTAACCGGTTTCGGCCGAAACCGCGGACCGCGTGTCGGTCCTTTTTGCGTTTTAACAACTTGTGAAGTCGGAGGATCCGACGGCATTATGTACGCAAAATCTGAGCCGAAAAACTGTTCAGCAAACTCCGACCGACGTCTAAGCATCCGTCGGTTGAAAGAAGCACAGGCTAAACAAGCTGCTACGTTGTGGTCTGGGCCTAAACAAGGTAAGCAGTAAGAGTGGAAATCTTTATGAGGTATTTGTTTCCCACAAGTTAAACAGTTATTTACTTTTTCTGACATCGGCTGAGGCAAGAAAGAGTCCCCAACGGGGTACTTAGCTTTTTAGAAGTATTCGGTAGTAGTAATCTCTGGATCTGACCAACCGGCACTTGCGAACAGCTTCTACTTCGGGCGCCACGCGGCAAGAAAGACTGGGAAAAATGGCGTCGGCTGATGCCTTTATACCCGAAGAACTGCAGCTATGACGTCGGGTGAAGTGCGACACCAGCCGAGGCCAGACCCAGACTTTGGAATCCGGCCGACCGAAGGGCTGCCTGACGACAGGACAACCCATTTGTAAGGACTGCAGATGCATCCTTGAAGGACATCAATCTGTTCTTCATACTCACTTTGTGCTTTAAACACTTGAACTTCCTTAGACAATGAAGAATCAGTCTTTTGATAGAAACAGTTAAACTGGAAGGGTTAAGCACCTAAACTAAACCTGAAGCCAAGCCCAATAAATCAATCCTGTCCAAAGTGACTGAGACAGAAGAAGAAATAAGTCTACATTTTTGTTTCTTATTTTACAGGAATTTCTGAAAAAACAGACTCACTTTTGCCAGGAGAAATCTGCTTTGGGACAAGCAAGCATAGCATTCTAGCAAGGCGGAGTGGCATTCCCTGCATCCCTGCCCAAGACCGACAAGAGTAGCTCTCCCTTGCCTGCAAACGACACTCCAATTGCTGTAGAGGTAGTGTCCAACTCCTGGTCCATAGTAGCTGTAGAGACTGCATCAAAGGGAGCCAGGGAAAATATGAATGGTCTGAGGAGTCAGTAATGGTCACAGCAGAATCACAAATCTATGGCTGAGGCACTTAGCAGCCTGCTGTGGTGGCAAAGGCTGTCTAGTAATTTTCTTATTTTTCTGGCTGAAAGAAGGAAGAACTGAGAAACCAGTAGGTTGTCCCATGATTAAGCCAAAGAAGATGCCAAATTCCCAAAGAAGCCTGGAACCAGTACAAGAAAGTTGTAAAAAAAAACGTTTCCCTTATAAAAACACAATAATGAGCAGTTTAAACACTTCCCCAGCCCAAAAAAGTAAAACACACCCTTTACAACAGAAAAATAGTTTTAACTTTCTACAACAAAAGAAAAAAAATGACACTCCTGGTTTAAAATCAAAGAGGAGCACTCTTCAATGGCAGGAATGCTTTGAAGGGCTTTGAGCCCAAATCTGACTTTTTCTTCAGCTTAGCTCTAG
>NC_056735.1:1798318834-1798346334 GCF_019279795.1 Protopterus annectens
AGAATAAAATTGTCAAAACATGTCTGCTTTTTGTTACAAGAAAATATCTAGTCTACACTGCACTTAAAACCTTTTTTTTCTTAACTCTTGTACCTTACTGTAACACTTCAATCATAACCCTTAAATGCACTATAATTAAAGATGTTGCAACTGTAAAATAACAATGTATAAAAACTGGCAGACCATTTATCTTCACAGGTATACTTGTATTTATAAGCTGCCTCTACTACCTCAAGTGTTGCAGCTAAATGACAAAACGGCAATTTAAGTGTGTATGTTAAGTAAGAAACGCTCAGCAACATTCCATCACACAAACATTAATAAAGATGAAGGAACTTGAGTACATTTTGAATGCAATGGAACACCATATTGTCTACCAGTTCCCAAATCTCAAACTAGTTAAAAAAAAAAAAAAAAATCACGACCAGAGGACTTGAGCTAAACTGCATTAACTTCCAAAGAGCAAAGACACAAAGTAGATTTGTATATTTGTGGAGTGGTAAAGAGAAAGTATTCCCCCCTTTTTTTAGGCAAAACTTCAGGTCAGCATATCAGCAAAATGGGCTTAAAGGAAATGCATCTTAAATGAAGACTATGAACGGCTGGTAATATGGGCTAGTAAGGGTACAGGTACACAAGTAGTCTGATCACTTAACATTTAACCATCTATAACAAACAATGCGATAAACAATCTCATAAACAAGACGCTCAAAAAAAACTCATAAAAGGCAATATTTCTAAAGGCAAGTGTGGAAGAAAAGGCACCTTAACTCTACGCAATATTCTTTACATGGTAAAGAACATGTCAATTCCAAACAGCTTTGTTGTAGAAAAAAATGTTTTCATGGCTGGTGCCAACTGCAACATACAGGTGTAGAACAGGAATACATCATCCGTACCAGTCTCTCAAAGGGCAAAAGACAATGGAAGAAGGTGGTTAGACTGGATATATTACCATCTGTGTTGATTTAACTACAATTTGTATGCAACTAGAAGCTTACTTCCTTTTTTGCCTCCCATTAAATGTCCATTTATTTATCCTTTATTGACTAGGTTAGTTCCACTAGGCTAGAGGCCTCTTCTCAGTGGGGACCCAAGGTGGTTATTTTATACGACTAGAGGAAATTTGGCCAGGACATCAGGGAATTTTTTCTACTCCTTTCAATAGGTGTCATGGGATCTTTTATATCCACCTTAGCTACCACACACTCAGGACTGCATCACCAGCCCTTATTGTGCACTGTAGTGTCAGCAATTCATCTATCTGGTGTGGGAATAGAACCCACTGCCTTCTTTATCTAAGCAGGTGGGCTGCCTGTTTTGCCACTGATAGTGCTTTAGTCAGTTTTCTGCCATTTCTGAACTCAAACATTCAGTACTGACAACAGCATGGAGAAAAACTGAGTCCTCTTTCCGTGTGCCATGTAGAAATGCTGTACATCAATGTTCATCTCTTCAGGAAAAATATACAATTTGTCTACTACTGTTCACTATAGTGCATCATTCATTTCTCAATTGAAACGTCAATCAACTGTCAGCAAGTTAACCTCCTTAGCCAATTCATAACCTGTGAAATCATTGAAACACCTTTATCATAGGTCCTGTGAGGGAGGGGGCAATTTCTATTCTCCCACTTCCATATGGTTCATGAATCAGAATTTGTACTGTGATCAAGTCCCAAGTCAACCACAAAAGATCAACAAACTAGTAGTAATAATAATAATAATAATAATAATAATCTGACCAGACCAAACCATCTTAACCTTATTCTGAAGCCAAAAAATGGTGGGAGACTAAAAAGGAGTTAAATGTGCACTTTGTTCTCCTCTGATCCCCACCTCCAGTTAATAATCTGCTAATTTTTCTCTACATATACTTCATGCACATTTCTTACCCAAGACGGTGATAGTGCAGAATGTAGGGATGTGCTGCAGTATTTGTACTGTATCAATTACTAACCGATACAACCTTCTTTGATAATGCAAAGTTAAAGGAAGTACCTTAGCGTTTCTATAATGTTCAGTTTACCCCTTTGGTACTCTAAAGTTTATACATATCAAACTCATTTGTTCTATATGAGGCTACTGTTATAGAAATTGCACAGTTTTTCACTGTCTAAACTATTTCAATCACATCTATACTATCATACAAATAAAAGACAATGAACCACAAGTAATTCTAAGCACTGGCAAGGGAAACAACAATTACATACCAGCAATTATTGTAATACCAGAACTAAGAGCATCCAGTCACAAAAGTGATACTCCAGAAGCAGACAAATCATGTAAACTGAGGTACCCCACTTAAATCATTTTAATTAAGACCCCCACCCATAGCACATCAATGATGAAAACCTCCAGTGACATAAAAAGGAAAAATGGTCCCCTTTTTCTAGATCATTATTACTGGAAGACCAAATGAAATGCCAGCAAAGACATGAAGAGGTTCCAGGGCAAACCAAAATAATTTATCAGGGAAATGAGTCGACCCACTGACATAGTTACAAGATAAGCAAAATGCTGAAGGGAAAGAATGTGCTTAAGGAGGATATTTCTTTCTTTCTTGGAGAAAAAGGCAAAAGACTTGCTGCACTTGATATATTCTTGGTGGCTGGACAGAAGATTTCACTAGTATATGTATCACATCAGATATCATGAAATTCAGAGGCTTCAAGGCTGCATTAACGTTTCTACAACAAGACAGTCATTCATCCCATCACCACACTTCACATTTAAGAGTTTTATACTATGTAAAGTCTAACTGTGGAACTGTAGAGATTGATCATGACCTCAACAGGATAAGCAAGAATAGTACACAAATAAAAAGTGGAAAGGAAAGATAAGGGAACAAAATACTTGTGCTATCCATAAAGCAAAAGATAGAAGAAAAAAATCAAATAATACAAGGAAATTGTTATACAGAAGAAATATACTTGCAAAAGAGAACAACTAAACAAATGCACAAACCCACTAGAAAAAGGTGGATTAAAGAAAAATACTTAACAAGGAGATGCACAGAAGACAGACAAATGAGAACGAAAGAAATGGATCACCTCCTCCTAACCAAAGTGTCTGGATGCGTAATGTTAAGGGGAAGGACGTGCCATTGCACCTAGGCTGAGGTTATACGTTGATGCACTACTACTGTTCTTCCTTGTCTGTTTGCATGTTTCACATCTGAATGACGAACATACTTCAATACCCTGGCCAGTACTCAGCTGCTTAAGGAGATTAGTGACAGAACAGGAGGTTGAACTGGACAGTCTAGGTTTACATGTGAAACAAAAACAAAGAGCATCAGCAAAGTACTACAAGAGGACAGAAATGAAAGTAGTAACACAAGTCATTTCTGGAACAGGATGCAAAAAGAGTAAAAATGCCATAGAAGGATAAAATATAGAAGAAAGGTGATATACTTATGAAAGATGATGATGGTAAGAAATAAAACAGGAAGAAAGAAGTTGCAACAAGGAGCAAAATGGGGTCTCTCTACTCCATTTGCTCTAAAAGTACAAAGCACTAATAGACAGGCCTCGCCCATTGCAAAAAGTGTATCATAGTCAGAGCATTACCCCATTTATTATACAGTCACAGGAGCTGGATATGTAAGCAGGTGTATTATGCAGAGTCCAAGAGAGACTACATATCGCACCATTTGCTACAACTTCATTATAGTAAGTAGGGTCACCCCTACTTTAAACATTAGAGGCTGGGATGAGATACTGGTCCCACATGGGGCATCCAACTTGGCTGCACAATAGCAGCATGCACCCCCAAATCACAAAAAGCAATGGTGGGAACTCTCAGGAATGAGGATTGAGAGAGTTTTGAAATAATTGAAATATTTTTCCACCAATCTAATGAACTTACAAAGGGACTTTCTTCTCAGGCGCTATGGGGAAAAATGCTTTACAACAACCTGGAGCCAATTAGAACTCTGAAGCAACAAAACGCCCCAAGCCTAAATGAGACCCCAGGTAGGGTTACTAAGGATTTTCAACACAGATATAATGACAAAATGATGAAGAGAAAAGAAAGCATGACCTTAACATTCTCCACTGACTAGAAGGAAATCAGTGAAGTTACTTCAGACAAACGGATCACAATTTCCAAGAACAAACAGCTGGAAAAATTTTGAACCTGGGCCCTTGTTTGTGTTTAGAATAGCAAGGAATCTGAGAGATCAAATCAAAAGTAAAGGCTAAATCATGGAGGAAAACAGTGGAACCTTCAAATGTGGACCACTCTACTGCACCTTTTATGAATATCTTAACTCTGACCATTTCTATTGCACCAACTCCAGCAAGATTTACTGGAGTCACAAGAAGTGTGATTGCAACACTCATTTTGTCATATACAAAGCCCAATGTGGCTTTTGCAGAAGTTTCTCTGTTTACAAAACTATTAACAAATTAAAGGTCAGAATGGCCTACCATTTATCAGATATGAAAGACTTAAAGTATTGAAAAATCCACTGCTGAAATACCACCTGGAAAACCCTAGACATGAACGATTCAGCTTTCATGTACAGGATAAAGTAGAGATGGGGCCTCTTGAAGGCAAAAGGAATACCATCTTAGAGAAGATGGAGTTCCACTGGATCATCAAACTAAATACTTGCAACCCCCCTGGACTCAATACTTCTATTTCTATCAAAAGTGTTTAATTACTAAGACAACTATATCACAGCTTGTTTCATTGAAAATAAGATGAATTGATCTTAGAAATGTACAAAAAAATCTTACAAAAGGTGGACACGTAAGCATTTAAACTGCTATACTGATTTCTCAAGATGGATCTTCAAGAACCCATATGGTGAAAATGTTTTTAAAATGTTAAAATGCTAGGGAATCCTTGGTGTTTCAAGCAGGACAGTTTGCTCAATTAAAGTACTTACACATGGTTCTATTTAAACAAGGAAAAAGGATGCCTGAATTGGGAGGGTCACTTTTGGATGAGTCAGATACAGATATACAACACAAGCATTTTAACAGGATGGGGAGGGGTAGCCAGTGCGGATACCATACTCCATGGACAGACATTTGGTCATATTTAAATGAGGCGTGTTTTACCTCCACAGATTAACCCCACCTCATTTTAACATATTCAGATTAGGTGCATTTTTACCTCCACCAATTAAACACATGGCTGCTGACCTCTCCCCTCACAAATCCTTTATAAAGATTGTTTTTAATAAAGAATGCTTTTTATTCAGTCACTCTAAAAAGTAAAAAAAAATGGGGGGGGGGTGAAAAATTTGCAAATGAAACAGACAATCTAATTTCAGAAAAACATTTGAGATTGGTTTTACTGATTCCTACTATTACTTTTAATGATTCCTACTATTACTTTTACTGATTCCTACTATTACTACTACTAGCACCTCATTACAAGAATCAGGAAAACCAACCAGAAATGCTTTTCTGAATTCAGGTCGTCTGTTTCTTTTGCACAGTTTTCAGTTTTCTTCATTATTTTTTTACTTTTTAGAGCAAGTGAATGAAAAGCATTCTTTAAAAAAAATATTTTTTTACTTATATTTTTATTTTTTACTTTGTAAATATTTTTAGTTTTTAAGTAAAATACAACAGTAATTCTGTATTAATGCAATAGACAGTACTTCAGCACCCTGAACAGCTCCATGTGAGGAAATGACAGAACCACAGAAAGACAGAGCCACAAAGTCAATTAGAAAACTAAAACTGGGGAAAAAAAAAGAAAACTAGACAGTACTTCAGCATCCTGGACACTCTAATAATAATAATAAAAACTGCACCAGCTGCATTATTCCTCTGAAAAGGAGGGGTAAATAAGACATCTACAATCAGCTGTGGTTCGGAATTGCTTGCATCCCAATCAAAGTCTTATTATATACAGAATTAAGATAACTTTCTTTGTTATAGATGTAGGTTTATGTTCATACCTGAATACAACAATATTTGTTCTGATAGGCCATGTCAAGCCTAGCCAGCAACGTTAGAATCAAACTCTGCACCTTGCATATATAAGGTAAAGACCTTAACCATTATGTCAACCACCCCTTTTGTTTTGTAACATGATTAGTTTATTCATATTTTAGATGTCTCCTTTAGTTACATACAAATGTGCAACTATACTACAGACTCTTAACTACTTATCCAAACTGCTTTACTTTGGGTGATTCCCAAAATTAATTCCTGTACAGCATCTACAATGTAGTGTTTATATTACCATAGTGAGCTAGCTCTAGATGATATTTCAAAGATTAATGAGGCCAACGGGCAAATTTATTAATAAATGCCCAAATCATTGCTTGGAGAGAGTGAAGCACAATATAAGGCAGACAAGCAACCTTGGTAAAAATGCAGAATTTTTGCCACACTGAATCAGTTGGTGGTTCTGTTAAGCATAAAACATTCACCCTTACATACACTTTCCAGAATGTTTCCTGTCAAAGTTCAAAACCAGCAAATGCTGAGTTTCTCATTCAGCCAAGAACTGCCACATAACTGTTACAATGCTGAAAATGTGAAAGTATTTATTTTTATTGTGTAAATTTGCAAGTGCATGTGTTACCAATTAATAAGTGTTTATCTTGCAGAATGCCTTAAAGATGTCACCCTATCCAAAAACGTCAGTTTTGCTTAAGCAAATTCTTTCAAAAAGAAAAATCAAAAGATTAGTAGTTTCAGCCTTCCCTTACTGTTCAAACATTTTCTCTGCATCCTTAACATCTTCATATGCATGACAAAATACAGTATGCTATAAGTGTTTTGCAAACATGTTTAAGACAGAAAGCAAAACTTCACATAAAATGCAGGATGCAGAAAAGCTGCTCTACAACATTTTTATTACATGAACTACAGGTTGCAAAAATAAAAATAAATATAATAATACACAAGTAAATAAATAAAAATTTGTTCTGCACTAACATCCAACAGTTCATGTGAACTGTTCAGGTATATACAAGTCTGCACTACTTAAAGCAGTAATAGTTTAGCAGCTTCACTGATGGAGTGTTATTAATACTGAGCACAGTACAGTATCTAGATTAATGTCACTGCACTGAGATATAGAAACGTTTTGAGCAAATAGGCTTGAAAAATATGATTAAAGCCATGGAAAATGATAGTTCTTTTTTGTATTTGTAAAGTAATTAGCAAATTTTTTTCATTAGCAAAGACTTTCACAGGGAGGCAATAAGTTTACAGTGCAATCAGTTAATCATGAAAAGGCTGAATAGTGTGTTCTAGGTGAAATTTACAAAGATTCTTCCATGCATCTGCAAAGTCAATAGCGGTTTTATTTTTTCATTACAACTTCAACATGAGAAGATGCAAGCAATTAATCATGAGTGGTCAGAATACAGTTTTCTCAGTGAATTGTACAACATGCATTGCCAGTGTACCTTTAAATATTAATTACAAGCAGTTTAGTGAAAAATAAGAAGTATGAATCTGTTCATAGATAGGTACTAGGCTATTAGCCCTAGGGCCTATATAAGCCTAGCCAAAAGGTACCCTGGCTTTCACCACCCAAGAAAATTATTTTCCTGTGCCACTGTCGAGCAGAGCCACAGAAGTGATCCCCGGGGTGAGTACATTATACCAACAGTTGCCTCCCCAACAACCTTAGTACTGTAATGTAAGTAATGTAATGGTGCACAATTTCGTTTAAAGGTAGCCAGTGCACTTGACAAAAATCATGTGCAATGCTTTTTTTTTCTCTGCTATTTTTTTCCTGTATGCATGCTTTTGTCATGTAAAGATGGCTTTTTGATGTTATCATATCTGGTTTTCATTTTAGTTACTTCAGTGGAACTATATTTATTAAGTTTAATAAAGTTTTATTTTCTGTATGTTGAATAGCTGTCCAGTTACTTCATCTGTCCCCGTCCTCTGCTGATGTAATAGTGGGCAGGCATATTTTCTGTACTCTGCAGCTTATTTTAGTACAAAACATAGGATACAACATAGTCACTTACTCAGACAACAAATCAATAAAGGATCACTATTAAATCTCATAACTTTTTCAACTCTGTCAGCCAAACTCCATGAAAAAAAATCTTGCAACATAAATCAATATTCACAAACAGTTCTTACCATTATGTCTCCTAGAGATAACTTCCATTGTAATAAACAAGCCTGTCTTCTATTACTGCCTCCACCACTATAAATTCTGAGGGAAATTTAGAATGTACCCATTAAAACAAATGCACTGTACCCACGTCTCTAATGGCCATGTCACAACCTCCATAGCATTCCTTCTTCCTTTATCTTACTTTGATTTACTCTTCCTCTCCATTTATCCATGGACTGATGAACTGTATTGCAAATAATGCAAACACAGGTAATTTTTGACAGTATCTTGTATAGCTGCATGCTGCAGTACCTACCCCTCTGTTAGATTAACTCAACTTCTTTATTTGTCTTAATCTCTTTACTTAGGATAACCTTCTATACTTTTTTGTATCAACTGTAAAAATGTTCTCAGCTAGTCAGTTTTGATCAGTAAATTTCCAGGTAACTTATATAAATAAAAAAAATATAGAACATTACATTTGGGTCTCCAATTATAACCACCTTATTTGTTTGAGACACCGATGCCAAGAAATTCACTTCAAAAGCAAACATGGAGAGGTGAATCTTGGCATCCATGTCAAGAACACATAATAAAAAGATTATTATCAGTACTCAATCAAAATTCTTTGTAGTGTGCATAGCTTCATCTACTCAATGCACTACCAGTTACATGAGTTAAAAAGAAAAAAAAAAACAAAGACAATGTAGGAGAGTAAGGAGACTGAAGTGTTGACCACCTTTGAATGTCAGAAAAACACTTGACATTGTTGAACAGACAGTATCATACCTCTCAGTTTAAGAATTCTGGACAAATACAACACTAATGGGAGGAGAAAGTATCAAATCAGGGACAGTTTAAAATAATTGCTCTAATTTAAAAAGTTAGCAGAACAACAGGTTTGGCATTAACATGCATTTGCTTAACTATAAAAGGTATGAAACTCTAATGACTGGCATTATTTGTAGTGTGTAATCCTTAGTGATTTACAAGAAATTCTAACTTTTACAAGGAACAAGGCAAACATACGAGGCAAAAATCAGGGACTTTCTGCAATACTCACAAACAGCTAAATGGCACAGATAGCAAACAAAAAGTTTTTCTCTGTACGATTAATACCTTTAAAGCTGTTAGGCACTTCAGTACAACACACTTTGTTAAACATGGCAAAATTAAATTTCAACAGATTTTAAAAGCTCTTTAACCTTCTTCGGCTGCTGTTTGCTGTTAGGCACTGTCCACTATTAGTCTGATCTTAGTAGCAGTTGAGTGGCATTAACAAGCTTTTAAGTACCCTTAACTCTGTTAAGTTTGGGTCTTGCACTAGGAAAGCTCTGAACAAGTTTATCATTTTCATAGGTTCATAGGTAGGTACTAGGCTATCGGCCCAAGGGCCTAAGTAAACCTAGCCAACAAGGTTCCCTGGCTTACGCCACCCAAGAAAGTTAATTTCCTGTGCCCCTGTTGAGCAGAGCCACAGAATTGATCCCCAGAGTGTACTTCCTATTTCCCTTCAACTCATCAAGATTTTTCTTGAAGAGTGCTAATGAGGAACTTTGCTTGACATAGACGGGTAGCTTGTTCCAGAGTATAGGAAGTTTCTGGGACAGGAATCTATCCCTCCAGCATGTCCTGTTTACTGTGGTGACAAGGTTTAGGTCCCTAGAGCGTGTAGCTCAGAGGGATTGGGATTTCTTTAGGTGTAGCATGTCCAACAGCTCCGGGTTTAACATAGCTTTATATGTTAGGCAAAGATCTCCTCGGAGTAGACGATATGCTACAGACTAAAGCTGAAGTTTTTTGAGACCGTCAGTGTAGGGCATCTGTTTGAGGCCAGTAATCCTCTGTGAGGTACTTCTGTGGCCTTTCCAGCTGCTGCAGATGTCTTGTGACATACATTCCAAAAGGGGCGTTGTATTCTATAATGGGTCTAATGAGTGCCGAGTAGAGTGGAACAATGACCTCTTTTTTTTCCCTGGATGAGAACCCTTTTGTGATGAGGTGTGCTACATAGAAGGATTTCCTGACTACTGTGGCGATGTGATTATCAAAGGAGAGACTACTGTCCACCTGGTTCCCAAGGTCTCATCACACATTCGGAGTTCAGTAGACTGCCGTTTATGTGGTAGTTCATGGGTACAGAGTTTTTACCAAAGTTGATGACAATGCACTTTTTGGCACTGAGCTTGAGGCCATGCCTCTGACACCAGGCATCTGTCTCAGTGAGGCCCTTCTGTAGGATGTCCACATCATTTTCCTAATTTTGGAGCGTAATCATGGCCACTCCATGAACTACAAATGAATTCCTAGTAAAAAGTGTATTGTACTGTATTTGAAAAGTATAACACAGATGGTACACTATAGTAAACACTTGTCTACTATGAAATTATCACATTACTGTATCTTCATCTTCACAGGTGTGCAAATTATTCCAAATGTTTTCTTACCAGTACAGCATACAAACTCTGTGCACAGTAGATATCATTAAGGTGATTCATGCACATGTAGATTTTGTCCTAAAGTTGATCAAGCCATCAGTAAACAAAGTACAGTTGTGTACACTTACCATAAATGTAGCTGTTCGAGTGTATTCATTGTTGCAGTCATCACACTTGGGGTTATCTGCCTGCAGGTAGCCCCCAGTCGGCCCGAATACCATAGACTTAGTATTTCTGCGTCAGTTGTTGTCACTCAAGTCTGAAGTCAGGTCGTCAGGGGTATAAAAACAAGCAGCTGACTCCATTACATCAGTTTTTCTTGCCCCAAATGTCAGGAACCCCCCCCCCAAATTGGGAGCTAAGCTACGGTGGAGGAAAACACCACCAGTAAAAAGTAAATACTAATACCCCTGAAAGGGGGGAGTAAAAAGGCATACTGAGAGAGAGAGAGAGAAACCAGGGGATTGGAGGGAGGGAAACCAGGACTGCAACAGTGAATACAATCGAACATCAACATTTATGGTAAGTGTACACAACTGTACTATGTTCTTCGTGTTTCACTGCTGCAGTCAGCACACTTGGGTGGATTCCCAAAGCTGAAGAAAGGTGGAGGCAGTCAAGAAGAGTTAGGGCTGGCTAGTATGCCTTACAGGACTGCTGTTGCAAAACTTGCCCTGGATTTGGAAAAGATAGGCAGGTGGCAATGCTTGGTGAAGGTGTGTACAGAACTCCAGGTAGCAGTTTCCAGGATGTCCCTGGTAGGGACTCCCTTGAGGAATGCTGTAGAGGTAGATGTTGCCCTAGTGGAGTGTGTTCTGACCCCCTGAGGGGCTGGTTTCCCATTGTGCTTGTAGCAGAAATGGATGCAGTGTGCTATCCATTTGGAAATGGTTTGTTAATAGGTTCATAGGTTGGTACTAGGCTATCGGCCCTAGGGCCTATGCAAGCCTAGCCATAACAATTCCCTGGATATTTCTTCCCACAATATTTACTTATCTGGTCTCCTGTCTAGCAGGGCGACTGACATGATCCCCGGGGTGAATTTCCCATCTCCCATCCAATCATCAAGGTTCCTTCTGAAGAGGGCCAGTGAGGCACTCTGCTTGACATGTATGGGCAGTCTATTCCAGAGTATGGGGAGTCTCTGGGTCAGGAACCTATCCCTCTAGCATGTTTTGTTCATTGTGATGACAAGGTTTAGATCCCTGGAGCATGTGGTCTGAGGGATTGGGATTTCTTTAAGTTGAGCATGTCCAACAGCTCAGGGTTTGACATGGCCTTGTGTGTTAAGCAGAGATCACCTCCGAGTAGACTATATGCCACAGAGTATAGCTGGAGTTTTTTTTTTTTTTTTTTTTTTAAGAAGGTCAGCATATGGCATCTGCTTTAGGACTGTGATTCTTTTAGTGAGGTATTTCTGTGGACTTTCCAGCTGTTGCAGATGTCTTGTGAGGTACATACCAAACGGGGCATTATACTCTATAATGGGTCTAATGAGGGATGAGTACAGTGGGACAATGACCTCCTTTTTTCTGGATGAAAAGCCCTTAGTGATGAGGTGTGCCACATAGAGGGATTTCCTGACTGTTGTGGTGATGTGGTTATCGAAAGTGAGACCACTGTCCACCTGTGTCCCTAAGTCTCTCATCACACTTTCGATGTTTAGTGTCCTGCCACCTATGTGGTAATTCATGGGTACATGTTTTTTTCCAAAGGGGATAACTATACATTTCTTGGCATTAAGCTTGAGCCCATGGCTCTGGCACCAGGCATCTGTTTCTGTAATGCCCTTTTGTAGAATATCCACATAATTTGGGGATTCAATAATGGCTCCCAGTTTGCAGTCATCTGCGAACTTTGTTAGCCAGAGTCCCTTAGTGTTGGCCTGTACTTCAGAGAAGTAGATGCCAAACAAGAGTGGTCCCAGGACTGAACTCTAAGGTACTCCATTTGTCAGTTGTCTGGAGCTGGATTTGGAGTCGGCTACTTTTACAGTCTGGGTTCTGTCAGTAAGTCAGTTGGCAACCCATCGAGTGACGTAGGCCTTACCCTCTGCCCCTGTTGCAAAGCTGACTAACTGGTCAGATTTTCTGAAGGGCTTAGTCCCACCAAGGTAGAATCTGAGCTGTCTGTGCACATCCAAGGAGTGCAGGATCATTTCTCCTTTATTCTGAGGAATAGGGAAGAAAGTTGGCAAATGGATGGATTGGTTTAGAGCCACATTGGATACCAGTTTAGGCATAAAGGTACGGGTTAGTCTGGAGGGAAACCCTGTCAGCATAAAAAATAATGAAGGGTTCCACTGCCATAACTGCTTGAAGCTCAGACATTCTTCTGGCTGAAGTGATGGCCAGAAGCAATACTGTTTTCCAAGAGAGGAATTTTAACTCTGCTGATGCTGTAGGTTCAAAGGGGGGAAGCGTGAGCTTTTCCGGTACAAAGTTAAGGTCCCAAGCAGGGGTGGGTGCTCTCCTTGGTGGCCTTAAGTTGTTTGCCCCTCTCAGAAACTGTTTGATAAGGGGGTGTGAGAAAAAGAGTGACTCAGGATTAGAGGCAGGGAGGGCAGAGTAGTGTCCTTTCCCTTAGTCTGAATCCAGGAGTAGTACCTTTTCCACTTATCATCTTAGGATTTTCTTGTACTGGGTCTTGTGGCTTCAAGAATGACGTCCAGCACCTGTTTGCTTAAGGTTTGCTGGGGGAGAATTCAAGGAATAAGCCAGGCTGCAACATTTAGAGTTTTCAGCTGCGGATGCAAAATCTTTCCCTTCTGCTGAGAGAGCAGGGTTGGGTTCTGGTGTAGGTGGCACTGGTGAGAGACTGCGCAGGAGTGGGTATCAGTGCTGGCATGGCCAGCCCGGGGCAATCAGAATTGTCCTTGGTCTGTCCCGTCTTATCTTGAGTAATACTCTTGAGAAAAGGGGCAGAGGGGGAAGGCACAGATGTAGAGATTTACCCAATGAAAGGATAGGGCATCTACTTTCCAGGCCCTGCTGTGAGGGTCCCTGGTACAGAATTTGCTGAGCTGGTGGTTGTAGGGGGAGGCAAAGAGATCCACCTTTGGGGTCCCCCATTTCTGAATAAGAAGGCTGAAGGTTCTGGGCTCCAATTGCCACTCGTGTGGGTCTAGGAGATTTCTGCTTGAGTCATCCGCCAGTAAGTTTTGATTGCCTGGCAGGAATTGAGCTTGCAGATGGACTTGCATGTCCAAGGTCATGTTCCACAGGGCCATAGCTAACCTGCAGATAAGAGTGGGTTCCCCCCTGCTTGTTGATGTACCACATAACTGTGGTGTTGTCTGTTTTTATTAGAAGTTGTCCTGGAAAGAGTAGGGCCCTGAAAGCTGTCAGGGCATTCTGCACTGCTAGCATCGCTTTCTGGCTGATGTGCAGATGAATTTGACTTGGGCTCCAGTGGCCCTGAATGCATCTGCCGCCCAACTGTGCTCCCCAGGAATAGACTGATGTACCTGTGGTTAGGGTCTTGGCGGCGTGGGGTTGAGTAAAGGGCAGTACCTTGTTGTGGTTGCAGGCTTCTGCCCACCACAGGAACTCTGTCCGTAGACAGGGTATGATAGGAATGACTGTTTCCAGGTCTTGAGAATGCTGGCACCAAAGACATTTTAAGTACCATTGACGTTTCCTCATATGCAGTCGTGCATAAGGAATTAGCAGTATACATGAGGCCATGAACCCTAGGGCCGGCAGTATTTTTTCTTGCAGATAGCTGGGTTCTGGTGGCCATTTGCTTGAAGTAGGCTGTCTTGTTTTTCTTAAGTGAGGAATGCCATCTGGGATGTTGTGTCCAAGCCTGCTCCCAGAAATACAATCTTTTGACTGGGTACCAGTTTTGATTTATTTTCATTGATTGCATACCTCAAGGAAGTGAGAAGGTTTTCCACAAATGTCAGGTGCTGCAATAGCAATTCCTGACTGTCCATCTGAATCAGGCAGTCTTTCAAGTATGGGTAAATTTGGATATTTCTCTGCCTGCAGTATGCAATGGCTGGAGCCAGTCATTATGTGAATACTCTGGGCGCAGTGGATAAGCCAAAGGGAAGTGCAGAGAACCGATAATGCATAGATTCAGCCCTGAAACGTAGATACTTCCTGCATGACTCCCTTATGAGGATGTGCAGATAGGCTTCTTTTAAGTCTATGGTGACTAACCAGGCATCCTTGGCTAGCATAGGAAGAAGCTGCTGCAGGGTAAGCATTTTGAATTTTGGTACCACCAGGAAGGTGTTGAGAATTGAAAGATCCAGGATTGGATGCCAAGAGCCCTTTTTTCTGGGTACCAGGAAGAGTCTGGAGTAGAATCCTTGACCTCTCTGTTCTACTGAAACCGGCTGAACAGCTCTGATATTGAGCAGTGAAAGAACTTGGCTTTGAGCCTCTGCCCACTGGTTTGGAGGAAGGTCTGGGAACCCTCTTGGGGTTGGCAGTGAGTGGAAATAAAATTTGTACCCCTGGGATACAATGTTGAGGACCCATCGGTCTTGTGTGATGGACAACCAGTTTTCTGCATGAAGGGCAAGTTTTCCTCCTAGGGGCACAAGCAATTGGGCAGGGCTGGGGAGTGGAGTAAAGAAGTCATTGTGAGTTTTTTTCTGTAAGGAGGTAGCTTATCACTCCCTGCTTTAGGGGTGGGGACGCTCCATTGCTTAGATCTCTGCATACCCTGAGACTGTAGTCTGGGTGGTCTTTTTCCCCTGGGTCTGATTTGAGAAGGCCTGGAGGGGGCTGGAAAGGACCAGTGTTTGGAAGGGCAATGCCTACTGAATCTAGGGGGTTGCACTTGTAAGAATTCTTTAACAGTCTGCATAGACTTGGCTTTTTCTTCCATCTTTTTAAGGACGTCTTCTGCTTTGGTGCCAAACAAACTGCCCTTGTTGAAAGGAGCGTCTAGTAACTTTGATTGGACATGGTCTGGCAAGGTCTGCTCCTTCAGCCAACCATGTATTCTCAATACAGAACCAGTGACTGCTGCCCGGCAAGATGCTTCTAGGGCATCAAAGCCACACTGCAAAGTATGCTTGCTGACTTGGCTTGCAGAGTGCATAAACTCCTGCAATTCTTTATTTTCTGCACAGTCTGTAAAGGTCGCCATTTTTTGTTTAATAAGTTCCATAATATGTTGCTGGTACTTCAGCATGTGAAAGTGACAATTCAATGCCCCAAAAGCAAGAGTTGCAGAGCTATATACCTTCTTACCCCATCTATCCAAAGCTCTGGAAACACTGTCCGAAGGGGTGGGATTCTTGGCTGTAATTGCCTTGAAACCTTTAGGCCCCTGGGAAATGATCTCTGGGTCAGCAGTAGGATTCTTGAAAAGAAATGTGTGTCAGGTACTCTGCAGTACCTGTCTGGTTTCCTAGGGGCAGGAGGTAAAGTATCAGGAGTAAGACTGGATTCCATAAAAACATCAACAACATCCAGGACAGGGGGGTATTGCTAAAGGCCTGTGCTGAGACAAATCTAGGAATTCTCCGAGTCTCTTTTTGGACTGAGGATAGTCTTAGCATTCCCAGTGGAAATGTTCTCAAAGTATGCAAGGTTTCACCAAAAGAAAAATCCTCTGGAGGGGAGGCAGAGGGAATGGCTTCCTCTGCATCTGAATCCTCATAAGCAGATAAGGGCATGTCTTCATAATCAGAAACCTCAGAGTCATCGGACTCCTGGACTGTAGAAGCTGCCAGGGACTGGTCTCTTTTCCTCTTAGCAGGGGAAGGCAGACTTCCCCTAATCAGTGTAATAAGGTCTTCTGCCAGTCTAAGCATTTGTCATTGTGGTATGGGAGCAGGTGCATGCGCTTTGGTCGTCGGTTTTCTAGGCGTAGCGCGTATTCTTGGCCTAAGAAACTTGGTAGTTTTAGATAAAAACGAAGTTGCCGGTTTAAGTTGAACATTGGTTGAGCGAAGAACTGCCTCAGGAGCAGGTGCTTGCACAGCGGCTTTGGACCCATCCAATGTAGAGACATCCATAGGTTCCATAGTCGAAGAAGAGTCTCACGGCATACCGGGCTCCGAATGGGTCTCTGTAGAAGCCTGTGAATCCACAGAAGCGGGCATCAGGGGCTGCGAAAGTGCCTGAGTACCGGCGAACTGGTGACTTGCTTAATGGAAGCGTCGGAGGCAGCTTTGGACCTATGTGATCTGTCTCTGTGTTTATCCTTACCTTTTTTCGGAATATCGGTAGTTGGATGGCTTACTGTAGCCATTTCAGAATACGGAGAGTGAGAGCGAAAGAATTTAGTAACAAAGAGAGCCAGACGACGAACGGTTCGAGTGTTGAACAAGGCACAAAACCTGAAAGCGAGCTACGTTGTGGTCTGGGCCTAAACAGGTGACGCAGTAAGAATGAAAAGACTGATGTAATGGTGTCGGCTGCCTGTTTTTATACCCCTGACGACCTGATGTCAGTCCTAGAGCGACAGCAACCAACACAGAAATACTATGTCTCTGGTATTCGGGCCGACTGAGGGCTACCTGCAGGCAGATAACCCCAATTGTGATGACTGCAACAGTGAAACACAAAGAACATCCGTTTACTGCAGTTTACAGGTTCATAGTTTAGTACTAAGCTAACTGCCCTTGCGAGCCATTTTAAGCTTAGCTAATTATCCCTTGTGAGACTCAGACCCTGCAACCTTGTGTTTGTAAGGCAAACACCTTAGCCATTAAGCCACCCTCCCAACTAATTACAGTTTGCCAAACACTATACACAGTACTATGGATATTACTCTGTTTCATCTTACTTTTGTTACCGTTCACTTGAATATAGCTGCATTCATTAACATTTATTTATTTTTGATTTTTCTGACTGAGTAATTCTTCTGTATCTGGGTACTCTGTAATAAAATCAGCTGCAGACAACAGAAAACATACCGATCCCTACAAACTGCTTTTCCTCATTACTGTATCGTCACAAGGCAAGGCTGGATGGCACAAACTAACTGGACAGTTGCTCAGCACACAGTAAACAAACACAAGTTTATTGAACTTAATGAATATAAGTCCACTGAAGTAATTAAGTAAAATATATACATTTTACAATCCAAAGGCTCAATGTACAAGCAGAGGGTGTAATCATCACAAAAAGAAATGGTACAAAAATAAAAAAAAAAAACTTTGTACATGATCTTAATGGGCAAAAGTTAGTGAAATCATGCAAGCTGTTTTTCACATCCAGGAAGGAAACCGATACAAGAAAGGACAGACAGCAGTTAGTGTTAAGTGGGAAAGCAGGCTGTACCATGCACTTTAGCATGGCTAACCTTAATTTTAAGTTAGGCAGTGCCTGTGGGTGCAGCTGTCTATTTGAGGCAACTGCTACAGTGGTACCTAGAAGAATAAACATCCGGTTCTGAAAATGTAGTTTCTTTGTTTGAATGTTTTCACAGAAACAGAATGTCCTGAAAAATGTGACATGGGTTCAAATAGAGATGAGAAGTATCAGCTACATAAGAGATCATCCTGTCAAACGTGTGCATATAAGCTAAAAGATAGAAATATGTATTTAAAAGAACAGTTAAGTATAATAGGTGGGAGTAACAGCTTTCTATCATAGTGGCTACTCGATCCACATCATGGAATATAAATGGCCCTACACATATGGCCAAAAAAGCAAAAAGAGTACTGAACTATATTAAGAAATGTAGGATGCAAATAGCAATGCTACAAAAGATACATTTTGATAGAAATGAGCATGTGACTTTGGTAAGTAAACGATTTCAGGGTGGGGACACACCAGAATATCAGGGAAAAGGACAGCAATAATGCTATTCATCAGAGGGGCCCCAACAGTCATAAAAGAGAGCAAATACACAGGAAATGGTAGGTTTGTGTTAGGATAACTGTCAGCAGAAGAGGATTACAATGGCATGCATTTACATTCCACCTAAAACTGCTATTAATGAGCATAAGACGACTTGGCAGAAATTATTTTTCAGAAGAGAACATTATATATAGGTGGGGAGTGGAACCTTATTTGCAATAGTAATGATGTATTAGGAGGCCTAGAAGGTGAAATATAACAAAATAGGGTTGATTTCAGAAAGAAATATAAGAAAATGTTTGGAAAAAAAGATACGAATTCAAAGACAAGAGCTCAGACAGAATTCACATATTATTCTCCAAGGTACAGCAACTGGGACAGACTGGACAGAAATTATATTTCACAGGAGATTGTGTATTTAATTGGAAGCTTTGGCACACATTAAATAACTATTTCAGATAAAGCGGCAATAAAATTAAGCAAGAGATACAGGGTGAAAAAGTAAAAATGAGACAAGGGTAATTTCATATTCATCCGATAGAGAGAGAGAGAGAGGAATTTAAGGAATGGGTAGTAGAAATGATTTGTGAGGGAAGACAAATTTCTTCAGAATGGATAGGATATACTTGGTGAGTAGAATAAAATAAAAATGGAGTTTAAAAGTATAGTAGAAATAACAGAGAAAGAAATACTGGGGAGAATAATAGGAATTACAGTGGTTGACCAAGTTTAAAGTGTTGCAAAATAAGAATAATCTTAGAACAAGGACAGCAGCTATGGTTGCCACCCCTCCGTTTTTTTCCGGACTATCCGGAAATCAAACTGATTCTCCTGTAGTCCAGAAAACACTGTACAAACTCTGGTATTCTGTTTCAAAAAAGGAAACAGACTATCAGCGTTTGTAAATAGGCTGATTTACTATGCTGCAGAAAAGCATAGTAAATCAGCCGAAAACAGGCAGCAGGAACAGAAAAAGAGGGTGTTCCCCACCAGATGAAGTAATCGTGACGTCACACAATGGATGGAATATGGGCGGGAGAGCGGGTGGGGTGGGCAGGGTTACTGGTGATACAAGGGGTGTGGCTTTACTCCAGTTTTAGCCACAACGAAAGGTGGCAACCCTAACAGCAGCAACTGCAAAATGCTAAAGGAAAAATAAGAGTATTTGGATAATATGCATGAGTTTAAAAGGCTACGGTTAAACTATTTTGATAAATGTAGTGCACAAAAACATTTAACACAATGACTTGGGCAATAAAAAGTAGAATGGGTTGCTGCCAAACTTAGGGAACTTATAAAAAAACAAACAACCACAGATTCTATAGCTATATCAGAATATTTTGAATGTTTTCTGAATTTTTTTTTTTTTTTTTTAAAGCAGAGGAATGTGGAAGCCAAAGAAAGGCACAAATAAAAATATTTACAGGAAACTAAATTATGCCAAGGTTAGAGGCAGATGACGCTCAACAACTGGCAGCTGAGACAGGAAGACACGAGATAAAAATAACGATGTATAATTAATAAACGGAAGATTTCAAGGCTAGATGGTATTTACATGGAAGTTGAAAGGGAAAAAAAGTAAAATATCTGGAATGATCATAATAATACCTATTTAATAATGGAATACATTCATTATATCAAATGCTTTGAACAATGACAAAAAAGTCAAAACATACAGCAGCAAAACCATTGAAATCAACGCCTCTACAGGGGAGCAAGCCGCCTGCCCCCACACCCCCTAATTTTATTTATATATCAACTGCGAGACTGTACTACATTCTGTACTACAGTGGGGAAAGGGAAAAAAATACATCTGGGAATAGGAGAAAATAAAATACATTTCAACTCCTGCAAGGCTTTGGACAGACTGGAAAAGCTCAGCAGCAACAGAAACAAAAGATTTTTATTATCCAAAGCCCTAATGTCATCAGGGAAAGCCTAAAGATGAAGTAAAGAGTGCTGCCTAATAACTGAACCAAAGCCAGAAGCCTTGGAAGAGGCAACAGCTACATCATAGCTGCATTTGACTGAGTAGCAGGCAACCTGAGAAGTAGAGCCTATCAGGGGAAAGGGCCAAAGTCTTCCTCTCATAGTCAAAAAGGTCAGAAACTACATTAGAAACCTGAAAAAGGAAAGCCAAAACATACCTGGTCATACGAGTCTGGTAGTTAATGGCCCTAGAAGGATAAGGTGGCAGCAGTGAAAACTTTTTTGTCCAGCCTTCCAATAGCCCTGCTATCCCTATCAGAAGGCTACAGCTTGATAGAAGGCAGTAACTTACATGGCTTGTCAGGAGACTGACACTACAGAAAGGCATTCTTAGGAGCAGGGGGCTGGGCTGAGAGTCAGGGGCTACAGATGTTACTTAGAAAGTATCCAGCATGGCAGCCAAAACAAGAGGAACAGTAGATGGCTTGGCTGACCATCTGTATGAGCTCAAAATCTTTTTTGAATCTAACAGACTTGAGAACAATCCCACTTAAAATAATCCATCATACAAGCAATAGTATCCCCAAAGGTGAGTTCCTCCAGGGGGAATCTGGACTTATGGAGTCCTCCTCCACTAAACCATAGTCCAAGGTGGAAGGGACTTGGACAGTAAAGAGAGAGTTTTTCTTTCCCGAGTCCAAAGACTGAGGGAAGTTCCCTCCCTAGGCCTTATGTGTAGAGTGGAAGATCAGGGAGAAGCAGGCAATGAGACACCTTGAGGAGGCTTCAAGGCCATCAAACAATTAAATAAACCCTGAAATCCTGTCACTCACATTGGGGATCTTTGACAAAAGTGGAAATGTACTTTTTTGTTCTTTTTCTGCAGGATGTCCAGAAGAAACACACTGATAAGACCCCTGTCAAGACTCAAAAATGGTTGTAGGAATCTCCTCTCTAAGATTTGAGGAATTCCCCTAGGTCCTTCTGATATAATCAGCTGGGACTCTTCTCTCAACTTCAGGTACAGACATCTGAAAAGCCTAAGAGGATGAGCAAGAAGCTGGATCCATGCAGGCCTCAGACGGGGTTGTGGCAGTGTAATTCAA
Source organism: Protopterus annectens (assembly GCF_019279795.1). Classification (NCBI taxonomy): domain Eukaryota; kingdom Metazoa; phylum Chordata; order Ceratodontiformes; family Protopteridae; genus Protopterus; species Protopterus annectens. The sequence continues at coordinate 1,798,340,137 of NC_056735.1, forward strand.
AGCAACCACCTGATGGTCCTCCGGACTTTCACCAGCCTTGAGAGGAATATGGGGAGAGGCTGGACAGTAGCCTAATCAAACCTAACTTTCTTTAGCCTTCTTTTTTGCATACAACTGGTCTCAGGACAGGAGGACTCCGCCATAGTACCCTGAGCCAACACACTTAAGATGTTGGTTCTACAGGAATATGGACCAGGAAGACAGATGACTATGCAAGGTCTTAGGTACAAATGTCAGTCAGATACTGCACTGTGCATGATCGTGGGAAGCACCCAAATAAGAGACACTGATCATGATGGTCCACTTGAGAAATAACCCACTGACATATGTCCAGGAAAGTACAGTTTTGTACCTACCATAAATGTAGATGTCCGAACTGGATAGCATCTGCAGTCATAACAAATGGGTTGTCCTGTCGTCAGGCAGCCCTTCGTCGGCCGCCGGAAAAGTCTGGGTCTGGCTGATGTCGCACTTCACCCGGCGTCATCTCTGCTGGTCTTGGTATATAAAGGCATCAGCCGGCCATTTTCCTCAGTGTTTCTTGCCCCAGATGCCAGTTGCCCTCTTGGAAGGCTAAATTTTGGATAAATGCCAATGTTTCCAAACAAGGTAGAAGGCAAACAAAAAAATAAGCATGTATGTACATATATACAAACAAATACACCATAAGAGACCCCCAGCTAGCTATTAGGAGGGTAAAACCCTAGGAGTACCACAGAGGGGAAGGTGGGTAATCCTGACTGCAGATGCTATCCAGTTCGGACATCTACATTTATGGTAGGTACAAAACTGTACTATGTCCTTCATGGATGCATCTGCAGTCATAACAAATGTAGAATACCATAGCCAAACTAGGGGTGGAGGAAAAAATTATGGTGTAGTTAGGATCCCTTGCAGTACAGCAGTGGCAAACCCTGCTCGGGATCTAGAGTATAGAGGTAAATTATAATGCTTGGCAAATGTATGCACGGAGGTCCAAGTAGCTGCCTCAATAATGTCCTTGGTTGCCACTCCTCGTAAGAAAGCTGTGGTAGTGGCTGTAGCCCTTGTAGAATGAGGTCTTATGTTCTGTGGAATAGATTTTCCATGGTAGGAGTAACAGAATCTTATGCAATTTCCTATCCATTTGGAGATTGTCTGTTTGGAAATTGCTTTTCCTTCCCTGTTGCATAGGCTACTAAAAGCTGGTCAGTTTTTCTGTTACTTTTGGTTCTGTCCAGGTAGTAGCGTAACTGCCCATGTACATCCAAGGTATGCAGCAGTCTTTCCCCCCTGTTCTGTGGATTGGGAAAGAAGGTAGGTAGGTGGATTGCCTGGTTTAAAGACACTCTGGATACCACCTTAGGCATAAATGTAGGATTAGTTCTCATGGACACCCTATCTTGATGGAAGATTAGGAAGGGTTGCACTGCCATTAAGGCCTGTAGTTCCGAAACCCTCCTTGCTGAGGTAATTGCCAGTAGGAAAGCAGTTTTCCATGACAGGTGTTGCATGCTGTTGCTGCTGGTTCAAACGGAGGGAGTGTCAACTTTTCTAGCACAAAGTTCAAGTCCCATGCTGGTAATGGTGGTTTCCTAGGAGGTTTTACATTCTTGATCCCTCTGAGGAACTGCCTGAGTAGAGGATGCGAAAAGACAGGTGGATCGAAGCTGTATTCTGCTGAAATAGCTGATGCATGTATCTTGATGGAGGAATAGGACAGGCCTGTATGTAGAAGCTCTGCCAAGTACTCCAGAATGTTAGCAATATCTATGTTCGACACATCTTTTCCTCTTTCAGTACTCCAAATGACCAACCTTTTCCATTTTCCTGCATAGTTCCTTCTTGTTGAAGGTCTGCGGGCTTCAAGGATAATGTCTTTAACCCTTTGGGAAAGGTCTGGGTTAGTTGCCGCTATGTGATGTTCCAGGCAGTCAGTTGCAAGGTTTTTAGGTTTGGATGCAAGATGTTGTAGTTGTTCTGAGTTAACATCAAAGGCATCAGGGGTATTGACCACATTCTCTCCCGAGACATGCTCCACAGCAATGGGTACCAGTGTTGTCTTGGCCAATTCGGAGCTATCAGGATTATCCTTGGACATTCCTCTTTGATTTTCAGTAGTACCTTGTGCATCAAGGGAAGAGGTGGAAATGCATATGCTGTCAGGCCTTTCCAGCTGAAGGATAGAGAGTCCACCTTCCATGCAAGTGGGTGGAATGTCCTTGTGCAGAATTTTGAGCTGGTGATTGAGTGGGGATGCGAATAGATCTATTTGTGGCATTCCCCATTTCTTTGTGATGGCCTTGAAGATGTCCGGGTGTAGCATCCGAGGTGGTTCTGCTTAACATGTCTGCTAGGGTGTTCTCTTTTCCGGCACAAATATTGCCTGTAACTGGATGTTGTAGCTGAGCCAGATTCCAAAGATCCAATGTCATTCTGCATAGGGGTATGAATGAGTGCCTCCCTGTTTGTTGATGTACCACATGACTGTGGTGTTGTCTGTCCTTATCATCAAATGGCCTTCTTTGAGGAATGGTCTGAATTTTTGGATTGCCAGTTTTACTGCCAGCATTTCTTTTGGTTTATGTGCAGGCGCAGCTGGTCTTGAGTCCACAATCCTTGTATGCATTTGTCCAGCATGTGCGCCCATCCTAGGTCTGAGGCGTCCGTTGTGATGGTTTGGCTTGCTCGAAAGTTGTGGAAGGGTAAGCCTGGGTTTGACTGGCATGCTTGAGCCCACCATAGGAACTCCTGTTTTAGGCATGGGATTAGTGGGATTTCTGTTTCTAAGCTGTGCCTGTGCTGAGACCATAAATTCTTTAGGTACCACTGTAGCTTTCTCATATGCAGTCTGGCATGTGGGACCAAGATTATGCATGATGCCATGAAGCCCAAGGCCTGCAGAACTTTCCTTGCTGTTAGTTTGTTCTGCTTTGTTAATGCCAAGAAGTAAAGGAGTTCTTTTGTTTTCTGCAGTTAGGAATGCCATTTGTTTTACTGTGTCCAATTCCGCCAAGAATGTTCTTGTTTGGGATGGTATCAGCCTTGACTTCTGTAAATTGACTGTGTATCCCAGGGCTTGTAGCAAGTAAATGACCCTTTGTAAATCTGTTGTCAGCTTGCTTTTGTTGTCCGATTGTAACAGGCAGTCGTCCAGGTATGGATAAATTTGGATTCCCTGTAGTCTGCAGTGAGCGATTACTGATGCCAGGCATTTTGTGAATACTCTGGGCGCAGTAGATAAGCCAAAGGGCAATGCTGAGAATTGATAATGCTCTGATCCTGCAAGAAATCTGAGGTATCTTCTGCAATTTAATTGAATGGGTCGAATGGGGGCGTGCAGGTATGCCTCCTTGAGATCTAGAGTTACCAGCCAACACTCCTTGCCCAGCATGGGAAGTTGCTGTAGGGTCAGCATTTTGAATTTTGGGACAATGATGTATGTGTTTAAGACGGACAGGTCGAGAATAGGTCTCCAACTTTTCTCTTTTCTTGGTACTAGGAAGAGTCTAGAGTAGAATCCTTTGCCCTGTTCTGTTATTGGTACTCTTTCCACAGCTCTGATGCTTGTTAATTTCGCTATCTGCTGTAGAGCTTCTATTTTTTGATTTGGAGGTAGGTTTGGCATTCCTCTTTTTACTGGTAAGGTGTGGAAGTGGAACCGGTAGCCTTGGTCTATGGTTTGCAAAATCCACTTGTCTTTTGTGATATAGTGCCAATTTTTCGAAAATAAGGCTAACTTTCCGCCTAAAGGTGCTGCTATTTGCTCCCTGGTAGGCGGTGTCAAGTCACTGTGATTGTCCTGTTGCAGTGGCAGTGGTTGTGTCTGTGCCTCGGTTTGTGCCTTGCCACTGTCTTCCTCTGTAGGCACCTCCTCTGGATTGATTTCTGCCTCTAGAGCGTCTATTCCTGCCCCTTTGGGATTTTGTGGAGTCTGGAAAGGACCAATTTTTGGCAGGCCAGTTCCTGCTAAACCTTGGGGGCTGAACCTGTAAGAAATCTTTAACTGTTTGTACAGATTTTGCCTTTTCTTCCATTTTCTTCATTACTTGCTGGGCAGGTGTACCAAATAGACTGGCCTTATCCATAGGAGCATCTAACAGCTTTGCTTTAACAACCATGCATGCCTTCTTATCACTGTGCCAGTCATGGCTGATCTAAATTAAGCCTCCAGTGCATCATAGCCACATTTTAAGGAATGGTTACTAACCTGTTGGATGTTATTCACCATTTCTTATCTAAGGATTCATCAGAGGACAGTTTTTTAGTTAATTGATCAAGCATAAACTCTTGGTATTGGATCATATGAAACTGACAGTTTAAAGCTCTAGCTGAGAGAGTAGCAGAGGTGTAAACTTTTTTCTCTAAGGACCTCGATTCCCTTTCAGAAGGTATAAGCTTTTTTACTGTGGTCGAGGCTACTGCCTTGAGCCCCTGGGATATAGTTTCGGGTCTGCAAGTGGGGCCTTGTATAGGTGGTGATGAGTGTCTGGCACCCTGTAAAATCTATCTGGTTTGGCAGGGGCTGGTGGTAAAGAATCAGGAGCAGTGCAAACATCATTAAATGCATCGTCCACAACAGGCAGTACAGGAGGTATAGCTAAGGGCCTATGTTATGGTAAGTGCAGAAAAGTCCTAAGCCTTTTTCTTGAATCTGAGAAATCTTGTCCCTGCCATTGGAATTGTTCTCTCATGGCATGTAAGTTTTCCCCAAAGGAAAATTCCTCTGGTGGAGAGGCAGCTGGAATGGATTCTTCAGCATCGGAATCTTCATAAGTAGAAAAAGGAGCCTCTGGCTGGTCTGTAATGTCTGAGTCATCTGCAGAATCATCAGAGGACACTGGCTGGGGCTCTAGGTCTCTCTTTTCTGGGGCTGAGAGGCCCTGTCTGGGGTGAGATTGGGATCCCTAATTAAGGATATTAAATCTTCTGCCAGAGTAAGCATTTGAGAAACTTGAAGTGGGCCTGAGTGAGGGCTTAACAGGCACTGATTTAACAGATTTGGCTGCTTTAGCCCTGGCAAAGGCCTTAATAGACATGGCTGCAGGAGGCCTAGCAGCACCACGTGCTGGGGTAGAGACATCAAAGGGATGGTGTCTGATAAATCACTAGGAACCACAGTTGTAGGTAAAATTTCTGAGGCCGATTCAACTAAGGGTACAGCAGCCTCAGTAGTAGTCATGGATTCGGCTGAAGATTGACCGGTTTTTCGGTTTGCGGACCGCGAGTGTCGGTCTTTTTCTATTTTTAACAATTTGGGTAGTCGGAGGATCCGGCGGCATAATGTAAAATCTGAGCGAAAAACTGTTCAGCAAACTCCGACCGGCGCCCTAGCGTTGCGTGTCGGTTGAACGAACAGGCTGCTGTGGTCTGGGCCTAAGCAAGGCAGACAGTAAGTGGAAATCTTTATGAGGTATTTGTTTCCCACAAGTTAAACAGTTATTGACTTTTTCTGACATTGGCTGAGGCAAGAAAAGAGTGCTTTTAGAAGTCTTCAAGTAGTATTCGGTAGTAGTAATATCTGGATCTGACCGACCGCACTTGCGAACAGCTTCTGCTTCAAGAAAGACTGAGGAAATGGCGTCGGCTGATGCCTTTATACCCCGAGACCAGCAGAGATGACGTCGGGTGGCGGACCCAGACTTTGGAATCCGGCCGACCGAAGGGCTGCCTGACGACAGGACAACCCATTTATTATGACTGCAGATGCATCCATGAAGGACATCACCTCTCTGTGAAGCATCCATTTGTGAGGTTGTGTCTCTGACTTGCTCATGGAGTCTGCCACTAAGCCATATTCTGAAGGTATGTAGACTACATGAAGGGTTACCTGACAGAAGCAATCCAAATTCCAGGCCTGAAGGACTATCTGTAAAGAAGATAATACCTTGTCCCACACATTTGTACCATAATTGTGGTGTTGTCTGTAAAGACTTTTAAAATGGCCTAAACACCAAACAGAATGAAAGGCCTGATGAACAAAAATGAGTGCCCTCATTCCTTTTTTGACCATGTAGTCGGACCTCTGATGAAGGGACCATAAACCCTGCACCCTCAGATTGTTGGAAGAGGGTCCCCGCCCCAGATAAAAACATTTGAATAACTCCTGAGGAGGGTTAGAAGTCTGAAAAGGCAGTCCTGGATTGTGGGAGATCTGCTGAATTCACCAGTTCACCTCGAGTTTGGAGACAAGAAAGTAAGGGAACTGGAAACATCTGA
>NC_056735.1:1798351334-1798386334 GCF_019279795.1 Protopterus annectens
CCTACCCAGTATCAATACGAATTAATCGATCCACAGCAGAAGCTAGAATTCCCACCATCTGGAAAATTTCCTATGTAATCCCACTTCATAAAAGAGGCAGCTCTACTGAATTCTCCAGTTATAGACCAATAGCTATACTCTCTCCACTTGCAAAGATTATGGAAAAATGTATTCACAGACAACTCATGCACCACCTAATCCAGAATCACCTCATGGCAGATACCCAACACGGCTTCCATCCACACCACAGCACTACTTCAGCCCTACTGGCTTTTACTAATACCATAACTGCAACAACAATCACAAATCCTCCACCCTCTTCTTGGATCTTTCCAAGCCATTTGACATGGTTGACCACCAACTTCTAAATACACACCCTGCAAACATTCTGTCTAGATACTAAGGCCCTTCAGTGGTTTAAATCCTACCTGAATGGGAGACAGCAGGCTGTTCTTTGGCAGAACAAACTCTCTAACCTGCTACCCAACACACTTGGAGTACCACAAGGCTCTATACTAGGGCCCCTGCTGTTTTCCATCTTCATTAATGACCTGTATACTGTCATCCCAAACGTCAGCTGTATCCAATACGCTGACGACTCCACCATGATCTGCTCCACCACATCTCCAACAGACTTATGGTCTGCTACCCAATCCACCTTTAACAATATAGAAAACTGGCTTTCTGAATGTTGTTTGATACTAAATCCCAAAAAAACTAAAATGCTGTTCTCACCAACACAAAGGTCTCCTGCTTTTACCTTTACCATAAATGCAAATGACGGCACATTAATCTCCCCTGACCCCTCTACAAAACTATTAGGTGTCATTATAGATAATCAAAAATTCGACCTACATGTAAACCACTCGAACAAAAAACATCAATAAAAATCTAGGGTCACTTTACAGAATAAAAGCCTTCCGAACCCCTCCAGCCAAAATTGCCATAGCTCGCTCTCACCTTCTTTCAACACTTCTGTATGCATCCCCTCTACTCTCTAATCTAAACAAGACTGTACATAAACTCTCAACCTGCTATAACCAACATCGCCAGGTTTGCCACTGGGCTGCCTTTTAGAACACATCATTTCATCAATCTTAACCAGCTTGGGTGGCTTGAATTTCCTAGTCTAGTTCAGTATAACCAACTGATCATGGCTTATAAAATCCTTTATAATCTGGATAATACTCCTGCACTTAAAAATCTTACAATCTGCGACTGCTTAGATCGTCTAACAGACTACTAATTCAGACATGTAAATTCAACAATGCAGCTGGTGACTCTCTCTTTGCAAACGCTGTAGGCAGATCGTGGAACTCACTTCCAGCTGACATTACTTTACCCTCCTCCCTAGGTCAATTTAAAACTAGACTCAAACAACATCTGACACTAAACTGGCTATGTCATTGTATCACGCCAGGCTAACTCTCTTCTAGAATGTGTAAAATCTATTAATCAGCTACTGTTTAATTTACCCCTGACTTTCACAAGGGAGTAACTCTAACCTGTGGAACATGTTTTTTTCTTGTTTGCTTACGTACTCTTTGTCAAAATTATATTTGTAACATGTTTTAATGTTGCTGTTTACCTTGGATCTTTTCTCCCCGGGCCTCCGCTGAAAATGGACATGCATCCAGTCGGACTATTCCGATCAACAAATGTAAAATAAATAATAAATAAATAAATATATCAAAACACCCAGTGCAACATCAGTAATTAAAGGCTCTAACATGGGACCGTTTACATCTCTAATGATTCAACAAGTAATGGCAATAAAAGCTACACCCTATTCAAATTTAGAATGCCTCTTCAAAATCTTAATTTATTAACAGTTACGCAATAACTGTTGGTATACACTTCGACAGACCTGATGCTGCATAAAACATACAAAACATGGGGGGACAGCATTCTTCTCTACTGAGCCATCTATACACTTTTTCCCCCCTAACCTGCAGCTATAGAATACATTTAATATATTATTTTGTTTATGAAATCATTGTCCTATCCTAAACTGCCATCAAGTGGTGGAATCAATTATAGACAAAAAAAACTTGCCTAAATATGTATATACAGTATTTAATTAAGCACTATACATAGGACTCACATTCATATCCCATATTTTGCACAACAATATGTAATCTGCATTGTATTGTGTCAAGTATGTTAAATGAGCCCTGGATAACAAAAAAGTCCCGCTAAATTAACAATTCACATTTCCACTTTTCTATTTAAACCACTGACAGTTACAGTGGATTTCCCAAACAACTATCCGCTTTATCTCAATAAACAAGAATTTGGGTGTGCAATGCTTCAAATGGGGTGTGAATAGTGCATTATGTCTTTACAGCATCTTATACAACAGACATAGGAAAAGACTTGATTTTCATGGACACTTAGTTTGTCTCATGTAAAATGCACTGCAGATAAGGACTGCCATATAAATACCTCATTCACTTACACATGTGAGCAGATAACTAATCTTGAAGACTTACTAGTGTTAATTTATGTAAAATGTTTAGTCTAACAAACATCTACAAATTGAGAAGCTGCTATAAGGAAAACATTGTTGCATATCCCAAATATTGGGCATTGTTTTATAAGAAGGGGAAAATCTTGACCAATATTTTTCATCTTTTATTAAACAAAAAAAAATCACAATCAGTGGATACAACATTTCTACAAAACATGTCCTGAATAATCAAATGCCAGTGCTTCTGGACAATAATTTTTATTTCAAGTTCAAATGGCGATGACAAGAAAATGTATAAAAGATCAATCTGATACAAATTATTGTGTGCACTTAAAAAGATAGAAATAAACACTCAAAAAAGCTGTCACCTATAATGAGTGGAATAATAACTTCTCATCATAATGGCCAAGCTATCCATACTACCTTGGAATGTAAATGGCCTTACAGTTGGAGACAAAAAGGAGTACTGAATTATTAAGAAATGCAGATTGCACATAGCAATGCTACAGGAGACACACTTGTAAAGACATGGGCATGTGAATTTGAAAAAGAAAGATTTTAGGATGGATATTCAGCAGAAAATCAAGGACATAGGGAAAGGGGAGTAATTACACAAATTGCTAGATGAGCTCCAAAACTGATAGAAGAGAGTAAAAAAGATAATAATGGTAGATTTGTGGTGAGGAATTACTGGCGAGAGGGAGGTGGATTACAAGGGCAAGTATTCATATTCCACCAAAAACTACAGCAGAGAGTCGGTTATCCAAACTGATTGGGACATTGGGTAATTTGATAATCATACATTGAACCAGATAAAGTAGTTCTAAAATCATTTTTTCTGCACACAAGGAACCATTCAGTGCTTCCAGTGGGCAAAGAATATTTTTCATACATAAGTGGGTTGCAAGCTCAAAAAACATGCCCAAGCAAATACGTATAATGTTTACATATTCAGACTATTATTTTTCCTACCCAAAAACTTTGGAAGACTGTTTGGATAATTGACGTTTTGGCTAATCAACTCTCTACTGTATTACAGAGGTTAAGAAAATTTGGAGAGAGATCAGCTTTCAGTAGAGAATGGAACTTCTTTTGCGATAGTGAGGATGTATCTGGGAGATGTAGAATGGAAAATAGAGTAGCTTTCTGACGATATTTATAAAAATATCTGGTACAGAAGACGTGAATTCAGTAGTACGAGAATTTGCATATTATTCCCCAAGGTACAATGACTGGGCTACACTAGACAGAAATTGTATTTCACAGAGCACGTGCATTTAATGGAAATCTTCATACATCCAGTAATCATTTCAGATCATGCGACAATAAAAGCTAGCATAAAAATCTAGGTTAATGAAGTTAAAATGAAACAATGGCATTTTCCCACCTACCTGTTAAAAAGAGAAGAATTTAAGGAATTTGTAGTAGAAACTACTCAAGAAGACAAACATTTTGCCAGCTAGTCAGTGGGATAAAATGAAAATTAAGTTCAAAAATAGGATAAAAAATAAAGAAAGAGAGACATGGTTAATAAGTAATGGAAATTATTTAGAGAGGCTAACAAAAATTGAAGCATTGCAGAATAAGGAGAAGATCACAGAACAAGAAAAGAAGCAGGTGCAGAGTGCTAAAGAGAAAATAACGGAATATCTGGATAATATGCATGAGTTTAGAAAGATTGTTAAGCAGCTTTTTTGATAACTCCAGAGCACAAAAACCTTTAGTATAATGATTTTTGCAACAGAAAGCAGAAAGAGTTTGTGCCAAACCTAGGCAGCCTATACCATGAAAAATAACCAGTGATGATTTCATAAATGTTATGAAAATGTATATAAAGCAGAGAAATGTGGAAATCAGGAAAGAGCACAAATGGAAACATTTATGGAAGAGTTAAGTATGCCAAGGTTAGAAATACACAAGGTTCAACAATTAACAGTTAAGACAGGAGGAGATGACTCAAGCTGCAGGAAAAACTCCAGAAACAGATAGCCCCTGGATAAATTAGGAGGGAAGAAAGCGATAAAGAAGGAAGGTTTTGTTTAATGGTATTTTTAAATGAAGAGCAGCATCGACAGTTTGGAAGAAATCTCAGATGGCTGTAATACCTAATAACAGTACAGACTCATCAGAACCAGTTTTAACATATACATCCATTTCAATTTTAAACCATACCTATAAAGTGTTTATATCTATACTAGACAAAGAATTACAAAAGTGTTGTCAGAATTAGATATGGATCAAAGTGTTTTTTGTGGAAAGTAGACTAACATTTAACAAATAGAATGATGATCCAGAGGGAAGCAGAATGTAAGAAAATATCCCTGTTGGTGGTGGCTCTTAAACAGAAAAAGCATTCAGAGTAAGCTGGGATTTTACGAGTATGGCAATGGAAATATTTGTATTCTCTAATACAATAAAGGTTAATTAGGAATACATATGAAGAATCAGAGACAAAAATTTAAGTGGGAGGATTTCTTTCTGATAAGTTATTTCTGAACAGATTATCTAAGAAGGGATATCCTCTTTCTTCTTTATTTGCTTTACATTTAGAGCCACTGGCAACGAAAATAACTCGGAAATTCAAGGATATAACTGGCCTGTTAAATGGGTTTTATTTGCAGATGATGTTATTTTGTACGTAATAAATCCAGAAAACTGCATCTCGGTTTGTGGAACAGTTTTAGACAGTTTCAGGTCTTTTCAAAACATAAAATTAAATGAAGACAAAACAAACACTACGGCTGTAAATTATGTACCCACATGTGAATTGGTTCAGCAATACCCATATTTATGGATACGGTAAGATGAACTATTTAGGAGTTTGGATTAAAAATCTTTCTGCTATGGCAGCTAAGGGTATGTGGGAAGAGATTAAGTGAAAGACAAGAGAAAAACTGAGAAAGTGGAAGCACTTGTTTATGGATATGGACAGTAAGATAAAAGCACTGAAGATGTTTTTAGTCCCTTTAGTTTTGTATACACGTCAGGCTTATTTTTACTAACCAGAGGAGAAGCTGTGGACAATAATTAATAAAAAGAGTTGAATGGATTTATCTGGGAGGGGAAAAGGGAAAGGGTTAAGTGAGATAAGTTGATCCTTCCAATAGGAGAAGGTAGTTTAAGATTATCTGATTGAAGGGATATTTTAGTTACACAGTTAAGGCTTGCATACATAACACAAGCAGGACGTTGTAATTCAACATGGAAAGGGGTGAGGATGAATTGTGGGGGCTCAAATAAGGAGAGAAAGGGATTTGGGATGCAGATCCTTAAGGAGAACAGACATATAGAATTTCATATTCATAAAGTAGGGACAGTACTAAGAACTAAGTCAACAAGAGAATGGAGAAAGGAAATTTTGCTAACAGGGATGACTACAAGTAGGGTACAGACAAAAGGCAAGAGGGGGGCTGGAATTTACTGGAGAAAACTGGCTAAGGAACCAAGGTACTGGGAGCAAATAACTACACAGGGAAAGGTAAAAGAATGGGATGAGGCCAAGAAGACATACGCATTGCAAGCCAGAGACCGTCTGTCCCTTACAAGGGATTGATATCAGAGTATAGGCAAAGAGAAAGGGATAGAGATCCTAAGTGATAGTCCTGCTCTGGTAGAGCTTTTAGTTGGATTTAGAACAGAAGCCTCTACTAAAAAAAGACATAATTATTAGAGCATTTGAAACAATCAATCAGAAGAGGTTGAAAAAGATTGCAAAGAAATTGGGTACACAATTTTTAAGGGAACAATGGGAGGACATTACATACTGCACCCAAGTATGTAACAAAGTCTAGAAGTTTTAGTTGGATTTAGAACAGAAGCCTCTATTAAAACAAGAGATAATTAGTAGAGCATATAAAACAATCAATCAGAGGAGGGTGAAAAAGACTGCAAAGAGATTGGGTACGCAATTTATAAGGGAACAATGGGAGGACATTATATATTGCACCCAAGTATGTAACAAAGTCTAGAACTTTTACGAATTTTTGCTTGGTAGTGTCTGAATAGTTATTTTTATACCCCCCCCCCCCCCCAGCAGACTTCAATGAATTTTTCCTCAGGGAGATGACAAATGTTGGAGGTGTTATGGGGAAGAAAGAGATGAATGGGAACATGTTTTGGGAGTATAATGAGTTGGCAGATTTAAAAAATTTCCTACAGACTACTCTGTCAGAAATATTGAATGAGCATGTGGGTGTAACTACGGAAAGGACTATTTTGAGCTGAGACAGAGGATCTGAATTGCTTCAAACATACTAAGGCCTTGTTAAGTTTACTTCTATTGTCTGCCAAAAAGACAATTATGAGAAAATGGAATTCAAGTCTAAACCAACTTTCCATCTTGTATCCTTGTTCACAAATTCTATGTTCTAATACATCCATTTCCATATTTAACACAATAGAATCACTGCAAATGGTTCTCATTATTAAAAATTGTGGATACGGGATATTATATATGTTGCGGACACAGCTACTCTGAGAAGATAAAAATTATCGGCAAAAGGTTTTCCACATAATACCATGATAATGGAACCATTTAGTAACTTGTTTACTTTAATTCCCAGAAACATCACAGGAAAAAGACTATATGTAAGTAATAATTAGTTTCTGGTTGTACATGATGTAAGAATTAAAAAAATAAAAAAGCCACTAAGGAGGAACCAGTAGTCTAGTACGGTAAAAGTCAATTTATTAACAAAATGACTAAGCGCTTTCACCAGTAATGGATTACTGGTGAAAGCGCTTAGTCATTTTGTTAATAAATTGACTTTTACCGTACTGGACTACTGGTTCCTCCTTAGTGGCTTTTTTATTTTTTTATTTACAAGTTGTTTTTCCTTTTGGAATTGTGTTTTATGATGTAAGAATTCCCCAAGCTGACCAATGATCACCTTTATAAGGGAGTAAGAACCACTGAAGCAACACCTCTATATGTATCAGGTAGTCATTATCCTTATGACTGTACATTAAATTATGTTTGAAAAAAACATGAGTAGGTCAGCATGTTGTTGTTGTGTCTTTCGGCTTTTCCCGGTTAGGGGTCGCCACAGCGGAACTCCAGTCCGCTGATTGTTAGTTGATTTTTTTATGTGCCGAGTTACCAGCCCTGACGCACAACCTTCAACGAAGGTACGCCCCATTCACGCACGTCTCCACGCAGAAGACGCTCTAGCTGAGAATCGAACCGGACAGCGTCTTACTGTGAGGCGACAATGCTACCGCAGCACCACCACCGCAGGTATTGTGGGGTAAATGCAATTTCCATAGTCATACCATTTACCTGATGGTTATCACTTCCTTGGAAATAAAATACATTCATATGCAATTCCAAATCTTATAAAGTTATAACAAATAATTAAAATATGATATATAAATAAAAGAACATTCCAAGTAGTAATTCACAGCTTGTAAACCTTTTTCTTGGGTGATGTTGGTGTATAAAGCTTGGAAATCAAGGCGACCAAGATAAACATGTGTAAAAAGAGTGTTTTTATCCTTCCTCAACTGCTGGGTCTCTCATACAACTTCAGATCTGACTTAAGCCACTTCTGTAAACTCTGGCTCCCTAAATCAAGTTCCTTCCCTTACCCATAATCCATCTCTTTAGCCTGAATTACATCAGATCGAGTTTGCCTTCTACTCAGTCCATAATCCTGCCCATAACACAACAGTTAGTAACAATACAGTCTAATAACAAATCATGTTCCAGTCAAACTGCAAGGAAAGGGAAAAGAAAGATGGGTGCTCATCAGAAGTCAAGCAAAACAACACACCTCAGGTCAAACTAGGAAAAGTAAATCTTCCATGTAGGTAGGAGGTTGGAGAGTGGCAGGTTGAGGAAGTATGAAAAAGGACAACATAGATGTTTCATTCTTTTGTATCGGATATTATCTTTTTCATCCATTTCTCAACAGATGGAAAAGAGTCCCCAGCTAGAGAAACCCCAGGGTGGTCCTCAAGGAAGGATATTCCAGATTACAGTGGTGACAAAAGCTGCCCTATTTCTACACAAGATTTACAATTTGTAGTGAGCAATAAAAGTACACCAAGTAGCAGCTGCACAAATGTCACATATGGAATCTGTGGGCCAGAACGCAGAGGATGTGGTCACAGATCTGGTGAAATGAGCCTTAGAAGGTTTAGGCAGGGTCAATCCTTTCTTCTTATAAAGGAAAGAAATGCAGTCAGTAAGCCATTAGGCCAAAGTTACCTTTGAGACCGACTTGCCCAACTTGGCTTTGGAAAGGGAAACAAATAGCTGGACTGACTTTTTGTAAAAAGAAGTTATGTTCTTACCTTAACGTTCCATCTGTGTTGCTGATCTTCATTCATTCATGATGGATGGGTCTCGGCTCTGTCCTTGGAACAGACTCGGCCAATATAACAAGCTCACGCCAGCCAAAAACTCTCGAGGTAAGGTTAGCCATAGTGCCCCTCTCATCTCCTCATATCGAGTTTGCCAGTAAGAATAAGAAAATGTAGGCTTTGTCTGAGCAAATGCCCTATCATGTAACCAGGACCAAATCCAAACCTCCAGGAGTCTTTCAGAGGGGGGGTAGGAGGGCGGAAGGTCATGAATGAATGAAGATCAACAACACTGCTGGAATGCCATGGTAAGAACATAACTTCTTTAGCTGATGTTATTAATCTTCATTCATTCATGATGGATGGGACACAGTCCCTAGCTACTTTAAGTCCTGGGAGGCCCCATGGAAGGATATTCCTGAGCACCACTGAGCCAAAGGATGCTTTTCCCCTGGAGACCATATCCAATTAGTAATGAGCAATAAAGGTATGAGGGGTAGCCCAAGTAACTGCTGTGCAAACGTCATCTATAGAGGCTCTTGAGTGAAAGGCCAGTGAAGTGGACACTGATCTGGTGGAGTGAGCCTTGACTTCACTGGATATAGTCATTTTATTCTGCTGATAAACAAAGGTTATCAAAATGATTGAGAGATTGCATTAAGTGACTTTGGAAACTTATTTGCCTCATCCTGGACCTGAAAAAGACAAGAAGAGTTGATCCGATTTTCTAAATGATTTAGTCCTAAGTAAAAATGTAATTGTTTATGTATGATTAGCAAGTGCAAACAATATTCTCCTTTGTTAGAAAAATAAGAAAACTGGCAAGTCAGTGGATTGGTTAAGATCTGAATTGGAAACAACTTTGGGTAGAAAGGAGGGGTTAGTCCGAAGTGATGCTCTCTCTTTGTGAAAAATGACGTATGGGCATTTTACACACAAGGCTTGTAACTCTGATATCCTCCTGGCTGACATGATGGCTATCAGGAATAAGGTTTTCCAAGACAAAAACTTTATGTCACAGGTGGCTGATGGCTCATGGGGTTGTCAAATTAAAGTCTGTAAGACTAACGTCAAATTCCAAGGTTCAGTAGAATATTTAAGTGGTAGTCTCAGATGCATGACTCCCTTTAAGGAGGTTTTACACAGAAGGTGAGATATCAAGGAAGAATCATTAAAGCCACTGTAAAAATTGGAGATAGCTGCTAAATGGACTTTGATAGTAGAAGCTGAGGCTCATGACTGGAGTAATGTTGACAAGTATTCTAAGATTTTAAGAATCGGGGTTGAGAAGGAATAGAGTTTCTGTTCTTAAGGCCAGATCACAAATATGTTCCATTTACGATGATAAATTTTCCTAGTGGATGGTTTATGGGAGGCCAGAAATATCTTTTGCACTGGGGAAAACAGATTACTCTGCCTGGCAATTACCGGAAGTGGAGAAATCAAGCAGTCAGCTTGAGACTGGGTAGATCGGGATGGACCAGCCCCTGTGGATGAGATACCAGTCCTGGGGCTGGATCCAGAGACCATGGGGGGTGAACTAGGTGAGGCCACAGAAAGGGGAACCAGACATGACGGGGCCAATAGGGTGCAATGAGGACCACTTTGCTTCTCAACCGTTGCGCTTTCTTCAAAAACTGTGATATCAGGGGAAAGGGAGGAAAGGCATAAAGTAGACCCAGAGGCCAATTGTATATCAGAGCATTGCTTGGTGACTCCCCGAGGGGAGATCAGGGTGAAGTAACTGCCGCATTTGTAGTTTGAGGGAGAGACAAAGATTGCAGCAAGGCCAGCCCCAATGATGAAAGATTTGTGTTGCTATTACAGGATTGAGAGACCACTCGTAAGGCACAAGGATGTTTCTGCTCAGTTTGTCCGCAATCACGCTGGAATTCCTGGGAATGGGCATTGCTATCAGAAAGCAACTGGAATCTATCACCCATTGCCACACTCTCAGGACTTCCAGACATAACGGGTAAGATCTGGTTCTTCCTTGTTTGCTGATGTACCAGACCACCGATATGTTGTCTGACTGGATAGCAATTGTCCCTGACAGAAGGGCAGACTGGAATGCTTGCAATGCTAGAAGCACTGCCCTCAGTTCTAGGACACTGATGTGCAGATTGGCCGCTAAGGAGGACCAAGTGCCTTGGATTGTTTTTCCCTGAAAATGCCCCCACCCCATCAGGGATGCATCCGTGGTCACTACGGCCTTGGGTTGAGGGGGTTAAAAAGGGCGACTCCATAACTCCATTTCTGGCTTAATCCACCAATTCAGATCTTGCTTGCAGTGGTTCATTATGCAGATCGGGTGTGACATAGGATGTACTAATAGGGACCACTGTGAAGCTAGGAGCCACTGTAGTAATTGCATGTGTAGTCTTGCTAAAGAAACTATAGTGATCGTTGCTGCCATTGATCCCAGCAGCTGAAGGACTAAACGAGCTTGGACTTTGTCCTGACAGCGTATCACTTGGAGTTGGGATCTTTGCCCTTCCTCTTCACAGGCTTCAGAGGCTATCAGGCAAGACATTGTGTCAAAGGTTGCTCCTATGAATTCTAGGCTTTGAGTAGGTACTAGTTTTGATTTTTCTTTGATTTACAGAGATCCCTAAGGAGGTTGCTAGTCTTAGAGTGCAGTGTAAGATGAGAATCAACAGACGCTTGGTGGGGGCAGTAAGGAGCCAATCGTATAGATATGGAAACACTCTGAATCACTGCAGTCTCAGGTGAGCTGTTACCACTGCCATACATTTGGTGAACACACTGGGGGCTGAGGAGAAACCAAAAAGGTCAGTGCTTTAAATTGGTAGCAATTGGCTCCCAGCCGGAAGCAGAGATATTTCCAGGAGCATCTGTCCATTTTTATATAGTAATACACATCCTGGAGATCTATCAAGTGCATCCAGTCATCTTTCTCCAGGAACGGGAGGATAGACTGAGCTGTGACCATCCGGAATTTGGTTTGTCTGACAAACTTGTTTAGGATGCTGAGGTCCAAAACTGGCCTCCAGTCCGCTGCCTTTTTTGGCACTAAAAAGAACCTAGAGTAAAATCCACAGTATATCTGGTCTGGTGGACTGTTTGGATGACTCTCTTTTAAAGCAGATTTTGAATTTCTTGTGATACTATGTCCCTCTGACAGGGTGGAATGTCTGGGATCCGCCTTTGTGGCCTCGGGTAAAGATCGAAGGAGATATGATGATCCCTGGTAATTACTGTCTGCACCCAGGAATCTGTCATTATGGAATGCCAGGCTAAATGGTACAGAGAGAATAGTCCCCTGACTGCTTCCAGAGGTAAACAAACAATCAGGCTGCTCTTCAGCAGTGCTGGTAGGGTTACCCAGAAAAGGAATCGCTGGATCCCTGGTTACGTGGACCTCCTCTGCCTCAGGGGGGTCATCCTGATGCGTTCCCCCCTCTAACCCAGGGAGGGGACTCTCCATGTGTATCACAGAAAGGCCCCTGGGAGTTCCCGAACCACATCTTTCCACTTCTCCAATTCCTAGAATAGGATCGCTGGGGAGTGGAAAAACATATGCCCACAGCCGATAGGGTCTTGCCGTCTTTCTCACACCTGGCTCGTGTGTCTTTAACCTTTGAACCAAAAAGAAAGGAGGCATCAACGGGAGCATTGACGAAGGAAGACTTGAACGGGTCCGCAAAACCACACAAGTGCATCCAGGCATGATGTCTCATAATGCCTGCACCTGCTGCTCTGGCCGCCCCTTCGATTGTATGAGAAATCATACCACATGGACAAGTTAGATTCAAGGGTGGCAAGTTGTGAGGCAACTTTGTCATGTACCTCAGACACAGCTCCTGCCAAAGTTCCCACGAGTTTCATGATCAGGTCTCTCTGGAGATGGGTAAAATGTGCCAAGTAGTTCCAACAAGCATATGGCAAATGTCAATGAGCCATACACCTGCTTCCCTAACCTGTCCATCATCTGACACTCCTTGTTTGGGGGATGGACAGCATGACTCACCTCCATGAGTTCGTTTATGGCCGCCGCCACCATCATAGCATCTACTGCCAAGCCTTTGGACCAATGGGGGGGGGTGATCCTCTGGAGGAGAGAGCATTTTGTCCAGTCGCCAGGGGATTGGATCAACGGTGTCAGGAGTTTTCCAAGCGAGCTGCACGATGCGCTTGACCAATTCATCTGCAGACAGGGTCAAGCACGGAAAGTCTTAAAGAATACAGATTCCTCAGAAGGGTTAATGGGCTTCCAGTCACTCCTCTGTTAAAGTTCTCTCTCCAAAGTAGACATCCTCAAGGGGAGAAAGGTGGGGGACCCTTCCCCCTCATCGTAATCTGTATCTTCGGTGACAGATTCCTCAGGGGAATCAACTTGCTTCCTCTTGCATAATCTCTTACGGGGTGGCTCTTTGGCGGGGGGCATCTAAAGAGGACTCTGAAGAGAGGGTGCCCTGTGGTAGGGTGTCTTGCTGCTCCCATGCTCGATGCCCCAGCATAGTGGACTGTGTCAGCTGTGAACTAGAAGGCATGTATATGTGGCATTCCGGCACCAAAGGGGCCAACTGTGAACCTGCTGAGGTGAGTGCCCTCTCCATAACCTGGAAGGCAGGCCCGCCTAAAGAGGGATGGGAGCCCAGAACCAAGAAAGACAACCTCGGGACTGGGGTCACACCCTGCTCCAACAAGCCCACCTCAAGGGAAGGAGCCGCGAGAGGACTCTGAGCTGTCAGATCAACTGGAACCATAGATGGCGCCATAGAAAAAAACTGGAGCCATATTAGGGGGTCACGGTCTTGAGGGTGGTTCGGCTCCAGTTGAGCCGTGGAGCACAGGGTAGGCTCCAGAACCATGGTAAGATCTATCAGTGGAACCAAAGAAGCTGAGAAGCTGGCACCGGGATATGTGTTGGCATTGAGGGCTCCAAAACCTGTGAGGTTGAAGGAGGAATATATGTTGGAGTCTCTGGAGAAAAATCCACGGCTCCGGGTGGAAGGTGGTTTTAGACAGAGTTGGGATGCCTCTGTCCGCTAAGAGCTGATCCACAAGTCTCACTACATCAAGCTCCAAAAGGCTCCTGGTGGAACAGGTTGACATCCTTGATGGAGATTCAGGGCGATCAAGGAATGGACTTAACTGCTGTCCAAAAAAAAGGGTCAACTGACGGAGAATATCTGGTCCTGGCTAGTGTCTGGACCATTGACACCATGGTTGAAAGACCTGAAAGTTGTGATGAGGGGAGGGAAGTGACCGGTTTTAATGGAGAGACTATTTTTGGTGCAGAGTGGGTCGGTGGTACTGTGGAAGGGGTTGGTACTGTGGGAGTATGGGAGTAGTAGTCATTATTGGTTCCATGGTTAAGGATGGCACTGTGGATGGAGTTTTAGACTCCGGTGCTGAAACGTGTAGAAATCATTTTTGCAATTTTTGGTTTCGGTTCTGTATGAACCTGGGCCTTACTGGTTTTCGATTCTTGAGGATGAGGAGATGATGGTACTGACTTGGCTCCTCTTCTTTGAGACTTTTTTAGGAGGGGTTGAGACCTCCACCTCAGATAAAGCCTCCAAGAAAGGGGGTTTTAAAAGACCCTTTAGAATTAATTTGTTCTTGCACTTGGCTAAGGTGCAGGCACTAAAGCCCTTACAGTGCTCGCACGAAGGTTGAGCATTTAAGTGACGTACTCCCAGGCAATAGACACAGGAGAGATGGCTATCAGAGTTTGGCATCTTCCTGCCACATTTTATCACATAGTTTGAAACGGTAGTGCTCTTTTTGTCTGCCATTATAACAATATCCAGTCAACAGTAAATGAGTAATAACAAAACAATTCAACAGAGGAAAGATACTGTGACACAATAGACTGCACACAGAGACACACAGAGACACACAGAGACACACAGAGACACACAGAGACACACAGAGACACACAGAGACACACAGAGACACACAGAGACACAGACACACAGAGACACAGACACACAGACACACAGACACACAGACACACAGACACACAGACACACAGACACACAGACACACAGACACACAGACACACAGACACACAGACAGACAAATTTTTTTTTTTATATTACTTATAATGGTAAATGAGAGGAATACCCAAAAGGTAAAGGGGAAGAAGAAGAAAAAGAATAACTACCAAAGGGTAAGGGAAAGGGAGGGACCTGTACCAACGATGGTACTAAGAAACACCAGTGAGGTAAAAGGAAGCAATCATTTTCAATCGCACAAGAGGAAATTATCTCAAAGTATAAATAACTAAGAATAAAGGAGTTCTAAGCGATTAAAAATCCAAAAAAGTCAATATTTAGTGAAAAAAATGAAACACTTAGCTTGAGAGCTGGCCTGACACGTCTTGACACTACATGGCAAATGAGATCTGAGGAGATGAGAAGAGGGGCACTATGGGTAATCTCAGCTTGAGAGTTTTTGGCTGATGTGAGCTTATATCAGTTGAGTGAGTTCCAAGGACAGAACCGAGACCCATCCATCATGAATGGATGAAGATTAACATCCGAGCTGTCGTTCTGTGGAGATGGAATCTAAGCTGTCTATAAACATCCAACAGATAGATGTAGCATGCATTCTCCTTTGTTTGAAAATTTTGGAAAGAAAACAGGAAAGTTGATGGACTGATTTACAGTGGTTTCTGAATCCAACATAGGTAGAAAAGAAGGATTAGTATGGAGGGACAACCTCCCCCTTGTGCAAGATCAGATATGGTGGTTTGGAAGAGAAAGCCTGGAGTTCTGATACCAACCTAACTGACGTGATCACAACCAGAAAAGTAGTATTCCAAGACAAAAACTTCAAGCCCACCTTGTCAGCTAGTTCAAGGGGGGGGGGGGTGAGTCAGAGCTTGAAGAAGTATTGTTAAATCTCATGGAGGAGTGGGATCCTTAATAGGGTATTGCAGTAAAAAGGTACCTTTGAGAAAGGCTTAACCATTCATACCTGGCATCATCTAGATCATGTAATCTCCTACATGAAAATTCAAGACGGCTGCAAGTTGGATCTTTACTGTAGAATAACTAGCTCTGCTGTAGAAAATATAAGCAAAAAAGTATAGGATAGCTGGAAAAGGTGCTGAAGAGAGATCTAGTTGTCTCTGGAAAGCCTCAAGGGTGAATCTTTTCCATTTGCTCTTCTATATTTTCCTAGTAGAATCCTTTTGAGAGGATATGACAATGTGCTGAAGTGGGGATGAAAGCCTGGGCTGGTCTAGCCATCATTGGAAATGGAGAAACCACATGGTTAATTTGAGGGTCCAAATATCCAGATGAGTTATTCCCGATGGATGAGACAGGAGATTCAGGAGTGGATCCGACACCCAAGAGGGTTGTACCAGATGAGGCCACAGAAGGGAAACCATACTTGTAGATGCCACAATGAGGAAATGAGGATTACTTTGCTCTTTTGTGAGGCACTTTCTGAGGAAATTTGAGAATTAGAGGAGTAAGAATAATGTGTAAAGGAGCCCAGGGAGCCAAACATGAAATCTCTCTCTGTGCCTCCCCCTCTGGAGGGCATCAGGGCAAAATATCTGTACCACTTGGAATTGAGAGGGGAAGCAAAGAGATCAAAGCATGGCTGGCCCCATTGACAAAAAATTGTTTCTGCCACCACAGGGTTAAGAGACCACTCATGAGGGAGTAAGATGGACCTGCTCAGTCTGTCTGCTAGCACACTGGACTTACCTGGAATATGCATCGCCAAAAGGAAGTGGCCAGAAGAGATCACCCACTGCCATACTTTCAAAGCCTCTCAACATAAGGGATAAGATCAGGTTCCCTTGATCATGTACCAGAATACAGACAAATTGTTTAGCTGAATAGCAATCATCCCTGGAAGGAAAGCATCTTCAAATGCCTGCAGCAGTAATATGTCTGCCCTAGTTTCCAGGTCATTGATGTGAAGACTGACCTCCATTTGAAACTAAGTGCCTTAGACCATCCTTCCCAAGTACGGTCTCCAACACCATAGTTGGGAGATGTCCGTATTCACTGCAGCTCTGGGTGCTGGGAAAATAAACAGGCAATCCGGAGAAATTTCTTTTGCAGTAATCCACCAGGATGCGTGTTCCCTGCACATCTCTAATCTGTATCGGAGCAGACAGCGGGTGTCGTCATCTTAACCACTGCACTGCAACCGTCCACTGCAGTACGCTCATATAATATCTTCCTAGAGGTACTAGAGTTATGGAAGCTGTCACAGATCCAAGCAGTTGCAATACCAACCTTGCTGGCAGAAAGGAAAACAGAGGATGTGGGATGCTTGACTTTGTAAAGTGTTCAATCTTGTCTGTGGTAAGCTTTCAGTCTGTGCCACTGTATCCAAATGAGTACCAGTAAACTCCAGGACTAAAAGTATGGGATAACTGCGACTTGGTGTAGTTCATTGTGATGCCCATTTAAAGACATAGCTGGAGCAAGTAGTCTCAAGCTTGAATCAGAAGAGGCTAGTTGGGAGTAGAGAGGAGCCAGTGGTCGAGATATGGAAACACCCAGAATCTCAGTAGTCTCAAGTGAGCTGCAACCACTGCCATACACTTGGTGGCACCCTGGGGGCTGTAATGAGGGAAAAGGGCAAGGCCCTGAACTAGCAATAACCATCTTCCAGGGGTCTATATTACAAGACCAAAGACGCATTCTGTTGAATATGTCTTGGTCGAACATAAAAGGCTGAAAACGCAAAATATCAAAGCAGCTGTTAAGCAAATTCTTTCCCTGGGAATGAATTTGCTTGGCCGTTTCGGTACTTTGCCATTTTCGGCACTGTAGTGCGGTCTCGGAGTTGGTATATTTAAGTGGGGGGGTGAAGCCCCCCACGTAATGTAATGTTTGAAATTTTTTTTTTTTTTTTTTTTTTGTTAGAACAGCGATTTTTTTTTTTCCCTTGGAAAAAAATCACTGTTCTGACACTTCAACGTTGTAGGTTTTTGCTTACATAGGGTCGATTAAGCACCAGTCACTTTTTTAAGTGTTCAGTAATCTAATATAGACCCATCTTCCAGCTGGAGAAGTAGACATCCCCTGGATCGTCTCTACTTTAATGCGAGTACACATCCTGGAGATCTATAAAGCACAACCTATTGTCCTTGCTCAACAGAAGCAGAATTGACTGAATCATGACCATATGGAACTGAGTGTCTGATGAACTGACTCAATTTGCTGAGATCCAAGGCAGGCCTCAGGTTCCAGTTTTTCTTTGGTACCAAAACGAACCTCTAGTGTGTTCCAATTCCTTGCTTTTATGGGGAGACCATTTTGAAGACTCTTCTGGCCAGGATTCTTTTCTATTTCTGTAATGCTACTTTCCTCTTACTGGGTGGAATGTTCTGAATATTTGAGGGACAATTGGGAGACTGCAGGGAAAAGGGTAGGTAGTAACCTCTGGATAGGCATCACCAAACATCTTTGGTAATGCCTATCCAGGCTTCTAGATGCAGGGATAAGTGCCTCTGACTGCCTGCAGAGTGCAGCAATGTGGCAACCTTTCAAAAGCAATGGAAGGGCTTTAAGAGAAAGGACCTTTGAATCCCGGGTTTTATGGGCCTCCTCTGCCACTCGGGTGATTTCTACCATTAGAGGTCGCCCTCTGCCATGGGTGGACCTGTCCCCATAGGAGTCCTGGAAAAAGCCTTGCGACTTCCTGGACTCATCTTTCTACCACCTCTCTGGTTTTATGAAAACATCCTTTGAAAGTAGAGAAAAATATTGCTGGTGAATCTGGGAATGGCTTATAAATGCCCTAGGGCAGATAGCCTAGTATGAACCTATGGCAGATGATGTCTTTCCATCTTGTTCACTCTTAGATTGGGATTGAATAAGGTGGGTCCATCGAAAGGCACTTTGATGAGGGACTACTTGAAAGGCTCTGCAAAATCACAATGGTGCATCCAGGCATACTCTCTCATGGCAATTCCTGAACCCATGGCTCTCAAAGCTCCCTCTGTGGCATAATAAATCAGCCTTATTGAGGCATTTGACAAGGACTGTAGGTTGGCTAGTTGCAAAGAAACTGTCATCTTGTCCTCTGCAGACATGGACCCTGAGACGGCATTGGAAAACACTTTTTCAGGTCCCTCTGAAATCTCAATGTGTGCCAAATAGTTCACCAACCCAACAAGGAAGGTCAGCTATAAACATGCTTCCCAAACCTGTCCAACACCCTGGACTGTGTTCAGCAAGTTCCTTCTTGGTGGCTGCTGCTTACCACCAAAGCATCTACTGGAGACCCTTGCTCCAATGGGCTCAATACTTAGGCACAAGGAGGTACTCTTCTTGGGGATAGGCTCGGAGACATCCAGGTCCTTCCAAGCAGGGTGGGAAATTAGCTCCACCATCTCATCCACTGGGGTGACTATCCAAAATGCAGCTGAGCCAAAAGCCTATAGAAACACTGACTCTTCCTGGGAAAGGGTGGGGGTGGTCAGAAGACCAACAAACCACAATTTATGCCTCAAAAGTTAAAATACTTTAGTAAAGAAAAAATCCTCAAGGGGTGATCTGGGGGACCACTCCCCTGCATCGAAGTCTGTGCTTGTCAGGGACTTCCGTGGGGAATCCAAATGCCTCCATTTGTACATGCGCTTCTGAGGGGTTCCTCAGTGGGTGCTCCTGGGATGCCTCTGAAGTGTGAACAGAGTCCTGGATGAAGACTGTCTCCAGGCTTGAATGGGCCAGCTGCCCCAATGGGATAAGATGAAGGGAGACTCAGGGGACCAAGACAGACAGTTGTGGAAGGAGTGCACCCAAAGGGGCAAGTATGCCTTGTCCACAGAGGTGGAAAATGCTCTCTCCACTACCTCAAAGGCAGAAGACATGGGAGAAGTTAGGGTCGCCCTGTTAAGACACCTGCCCAGGATGGCTCAGAGCATCACCACAATCCTGCTTCGATGCAGAGATCAGAGCAGAGCCATCCAGCACCAAGCCCACATGAGGAAGGAATGACTCAGAGAACATTAGAGACAAACCCAACCCCCAGATCCAGTCTCAAATCTACTGCTCCAAGATTCCTCCAGCTCTAACAGTGTTGGCAATGACTGGATCAAAGATGTAGTCAGAGTTGTGAAGGCCGGTCCTTCAGATCAGACACAAACTCAGAGCTCTCAGGTCCAATGGCTCTGAAACCACAGGCTGGAGCAGAGTAGGAGTCAACAGTTGAGTCTTGGCTGGTGGTAGGCTCATGTGTCTGATGGGAGGGGGAGACAGTAAAACTCCTAAATGAATCTGAGTGAGAAAAAAACTTAGGCTCCTAGTCGATCTGTGGGATGAAGAGGTTGAGCACGGCCTGGAAGCCCTTTGTGAGATCTATAAGAAGTGAAAATGGATCACAGAAGGCATCAGTTTGGCAGTCTAACTTGAGGAGCAGTGGACTGAAGACTTAGATTAGGCTCTTGTTAGATCTGAGGAACAAGACAGATCAGATGGCTTGGAAACGTTTTCGGGCAGGGCATAACCCAAAACAGAGGGAGAAGAACCATCACTTTCTAGACTCCTTACCTTTAACAGATGAATTCCCTTTGGTCTTCTTGGAAGATGTTTTAGAAGGAGGTGGAGCTCCAGTCAAAGTAGTTGCAATAGTAGTAGTAGTACTACTACCACGGAGCAACCCTTTAAACACCAGCTTGTTACAGTGCTCAACAAGCACCCAATGATTAAATCCTGCTCAGAACTCACATTCATATTGAGATGTACTGATCCAAGGCAATAAACACATTATTGGTGAGCATCTGAATTGGAGATCTTATGCAGACAGGAAGAACATTTTTTAAATCCATTAGGCTTGTCAGCCATAATGACTAAAAATCACTCGGGAACAGAAAGGCAGCCAAACAGAAAAGAAAAGAAGGAAAAGTAGAACACTGGCAATGGTATAAAAAATAACAGGAGTACCAACAATGGTAC
Source organism: Protopterus annectens (assembly GCF_019279795.1). Taxonomy (NCBI): domain Eukaryota; kingdom Metazoa; phylum Chordata; order Ceratodontiformes; family Protopteridae; genus Protopterus; species Protopterus annectens. Next base: position 1,798,372,014 of record NC_056735.1, read on the forward strand.
AAGCAATGTACCCACAACAGGTAGCACTAGATAGAGGGAAAAGACTTAGCATGAATAAAGCAGGGCACAAGGCCTGTAAAAGGATAAGAAGCAATGTAAAAATAATCTTTTTATTCTGAGATGAGGTGTGTGTGTGGCACACACAAGAAAACAAGGGCAGTAGTAAAAAAAAAAAAAAAAAAAAAAAAAAAAAAAAAAACCAGCGCCTAAGAGTTGGTTGAAACCAAACAAAAAACACACGTCTGAAGAATAACACCCGAGCTATGGCAGACAATATCCGAATGCTGAAGCAGCAAACAAGATCTGAGGTCAATTCAAGCTGAAGAGGAGGATTATGTTTAAGGGGAGGATCTGCAATTACAGAGATGAAGTCTAAAGAAGTGGCTGAAGTCAGTTCTGAAGTTGGATCAGAGACCCATTAGTAGAGGAACGATGAAAAAGACATCAAATTATTACAGCCTTGCACATGACTAAGGTGATGTTGGGAGGGGTGAGGAAATTGTTTTTTGATGGAAGGCAAGTATGACTAATTTAAGTGTTTCTTCACAAACTGTTGTGCAATCAATACAATAAACATAACAAACACAGTATGTGAGTCACAAATAACCATTCCAATAAGACATCAATATAAAAAGGTCTAGGTCCGTGTATCTAACTTCAGGATGTACACATTTTATATGTACATCCTACCTGCAACAAACACGTTTCTCCACATCATACTTTCCCCAATCCCTACTTTATTTATTTTTATTTTATTTATTTAACATTTGTTTACCAGGAAAGTTTGACTTGGAACATAGCCAATTTTCAGCAGAGGCCTGGTGAGAAACACTCTAGATGCATGTCTTTGTAACATGGGAGGAAACCGGAGCATCCAAAAGATACCCACACAAACGCAGGGAGGACATGCAGACTCTGCACAGAAGGCACTCCAGCAGAGAATCGAACCTGAGGACCTCTTGCTAGGAAGTGACAACGCTACCGCTGCACCACTGCACCGTACACAACCTCAGCCAAAGTTAGGCCATCAGAACATGCATACACAAAAAATAAGCACTACTCTCCAAAAGTCAAATCAGCTCCCTCCTAATCTATTCAGACAATGAAACTAGAATTTTACCTACAAGAAAAGGAAAAAAACAACTGTAAGGAATAAAGTGAAAATGCCACTACCGGCAAAATGGACCTGATCATACATAACCAAACTAAGTAATACTCAACTACTCAACAACAACAAACCATAAAACCAACCCTAGCATAAACCTCACTACATAAAAAAATTGCTTTCCTTCAGAGAGCCAGAGAGAGAACAAACTCACCCATGAGGAAGCCTATTCATAAGTAGCTATGCAAAGCATTTAAGTCACTATTCAGCAGGCCACTTAAGGAGCATAATTACCATATTCCAGTGAAATAAATGGGAAGGCATAATTCAGACTAAAAATGAATAAACAAATCTGCAAAGTTTAGGTAATGCGATACATGAAACATCCTGTACTGAAAATGACAGGACTTGCTTTCATGACTGACTTCAGAACTTTCACAAAACTCATTCCTTAAACTTACAGCACAAGGTATTTCATATGTCACACTCCAGACCCCTCTAGACGTTACAGTAACCTAGTTACTTGATGGTTAAATTAGTACATTATATACAAAACCTTGCACACAATTAATGTGATGCTGGGAGGGGTGAGGAAATTGCTTTTTAATGGAAGGCAAGTATGACTAATTTGATTAACTTGTTTCCCCACAAATTCGAGTCACAACCTATAGTAATATACAGGTGTGTGTGTGCAGTATGTACAAGTACAAACACACACACAGAATATGGACATTTGTATATATGCAAGTTTACACATTGTAAACACATGTATAGGTAATCACACACGCACAAAAAAAAATAAATCAACAACCCCTTTTCACCATATTTACATGGAGTCAGGGTGTTACACCAGCTGTTGCTACCTCTCTCACTTCAGTGCCACTCTCTACCTTAATGTCTTACATAATACATCCATCTCTTAGCTAGACATAGTCATCTCCTCTCAACTTCATCCTGGCACACAAATGTGTTTGGCTGTCTTGCATAAGTGAATAAACCATCGCAATGCATTCTCTATGACCTTGTCACAACTGGGGCTACTTTGGCTTTAGCTCTAATGTCTTTGTCAGTTCCACAGTGAGCTCCTACTACCCCATCTCAGGCACTTTATCTCCATCATCTTAAGCTTTCTCAGCTCGTCTGTTTTTACTGTGTAGGTTTCTGTGCCATATGGAGGTACTATTTATGATCACCGTTTTGGACACTTTACTTTTCAACTTCTTTGGCATTCTTCTATCACACTGCTTCTGATACTGTGTGTCAGTTGGCTACAATATCATCGATTCAAGCTTTGGCCTCCTCATTCATTATTTCCTTTTACCTCAACCACACTTCATAGACATTAAATCATTAATCTATTCCACTATTTTCCTTCTATTTCAGTTTTCAGCTTCTTCCAATTTCCCATTTTCTGCCATGATCACCATCTTGTCAGTACTCAGTTTCATCTTATGTGCCTAAGTTTCAGTCTCCTATCACTTGTGAATATTCCTCTTCTAAAGACATATACACACACATTATATACATATTTTATATCACCTCCCCATTTTCTATGTGGGGATGGGGTATTGTGTCAGCTGTCGCTCTCTCTCACTTCAATGCCATTCTCTTTATTCCTTCATGCCAGCGTCACATATCCTCTCTCACACAATCCGTCCATCCATCTCTTTGCTGAACACCTTTTTCCACTTGCCTTCTTCCTGTCCTTTTTAAAATCTTCAGCTGGCTATCTTCTGCTTTCCTGAATGTGCTCGAACTATCACAACCTGCTCTCTTAGTCCTTCTATACAACTGGAGCTTCTTCAGTGGCTTGTGCTATGACGTCCTTATTTCTTAGTCTGTCCCACCATGTGCATCAATACCACCCATTTCAGACACTTCATCTCCATCATCTCTAACTTCCAAAACTGCTCTACCTTCACTGCCCAAATTTCTGTACCATATAGTAGTGCCGATTGCACCACTGTTTTGTACACCTTACTTCTCAGCTTCTTTGGCATTCTTCTGACACACACTACCCTAAACAGTGCCAGTTGGCTGTCACCCTCTGATTCTAGATCTGAACTCCTCCCTCAAACTTCCTTCCTCAAAACACCACTTCCACATTCTTGAACCTGCTCTTCTATTGTCCCTTCTAACTCAATTTTTCGCTTCTTCTAATTTCTCCATTTGCTGCCATTACAATCATCTTATCTGTATTCAGTTTCATTCCATGTGCCTGCAGTTTCGTGATTTCATTCCCCTTTCATTTGCTAAAGTTCTTGTTTAGGAGTCTGCCTGCAATGCCACATCATTTGCATGCAGCAGCTTTAACAATATGTCCACTCAAAACAGTTTGCTAATGTAGTCGATTACCAGTAGAAGCAGCAGTATGTTCCATGCACTGCCTGTACTTACGTCATTGGATATTTGAAATTAGCCTGCACTAATTATACCAATGTTTCTGGGACTTCAAACCCTCGCAAGACTGCCAAAGTAAACTTTCTTGGGATCTTGTCATAATCTATCTAACACCACCCAGTTGGATTATTTCCTCATATCTGGCTTTTTCTCAAGCCAGTCTTCTCACTGATTGCCAACATCAGGTCAGTTCTGCATTCAGATCTGAATTACTTATTTCCAGTCTTTTATTCTGTCATTCTGCCTACTCGTTTTTCAATCACCCCCTCCAGAACTTTCATGAAGTACGACAGGGGTTTGATACCTCTATACTGCCCACTGTTATAAAATGTCCTCTATTTCCACACTGGCACTTCAATGCTTATTTCTCCATTATCTGGGATGCACCTTTCTCTCCATATGGCCATGGAGTACCTTCTACAGCCATTTCTCCCCTAACTCACCCACAATCTTGATTTTATCTGCTGTGACTTCATCTGAGCCCACTGCATTCACTTACTTTATTTTCCTTAAGGCTGTTCTTACTTGTTTTAGGGTGTGCGCTTCTTTTTACATTGTTGGCAGTTCAGAGCACTATCGCTTCTTCTTTTTTAAATTCAGAAGCTGCTGGAAGTACCCGTTCCATCTACCTCTGATCTAGTAGACTGATGAGCAGGTTGCTGCTGGCATCCCTTATGAAGAGTGTTTGATGACTATCTTCTATATCCTTCCGTTTTTGCCTTACAAAGAAACAATATCAGGTTGCAACACCGACTGTGTCACTTTCCAGATGCTGGTAAAATGCCTCTGATGCCTTATTCTCTGCTATTGGAAAGGTTTTCTTAGCCTCTGTTAGCCAACCAGTATTCCTTCTCAGCTTGATCCTTTTGTATTTCCCACTTTTCCCCAAACTCTTTCCTTTCTTCATGACTCCCAGGACTTCTGCATTCTACTACCAATTTTCCTTATGTACCTTACTTCCACAGCTAGCTTAGCTACACATCTGTTCTTTAATCCTCACACATATTTTGAGGTGCTGCAATTTTTCTTCAACTCCACCTTTTCCTCTTCTTCCTGAGGTGCTGGAGTCCTAAGTATTTCAATGAACTCTTGTGCTTTCTCTTCAATGAACTTCCTGGTCTACGGCCTAGTCTCTTTTGACCTTAGAGCCTTCTCTAACCACTGTTTGCAGCTGATTGGGGGCAAACATTTTATATTGAGGGCAAACAGTTTCACAGTGGATGACTTTGTCCTCTGCTTACAAGGAGCAAGTGTACCTAAGTTGCAATGTTAGCTACTCTTATGTGATCTAGTAAATGTTTCTCTTGCTGAACCAACACATTGGTCATCAAGCCAACAGAAGTCTAGAATGGCCTCTCCTTTACTCCTTTGTCCAACATATGTGAATCTGGTCAGTCCTCTTTTCATGTTCTGTCTTTCCTGATCTGTGTATCCAGGCTGCCATTATCAACATGAACTTGTGTTGCTCAGATTTATTATGTCCAGCAAATACTACCTGAAGGCACTCTCTTTCTCGCTGTCATAACCCTGCTGTGGGAGTCTGTGTGTTTCCTCTTACACGTCCTCTTCCGAGGGGTTCACCTGCAGGGTCAGGAGAAACCTCGGAAGGGAGAGGAAATTCCCAGTGGGAAACCTGGGGCAATGGATCCCTGGGCACTGAGGCAAGAGGCAGGCTGGCAAGAGGCTTCTGCAGGCACTGATGAGGGAGGAGCTAGAGGGGATAGACTGCCGTTGACCAGGCTCAGAGGCCAGGACACTCCTCATCACCTCAAAGGCACCTCTCTCCCGGAGACCTGAACACACCCGCTCCGAGAAGAAACAGGAATGGTCGGCTCCAAGGAGAGAGAAGGCTCGAGAGCAGATGTCGGCGCCGAGAAACTTACCAAAGCGAGAAGCTCCGAGAGAGAGAGAGCGGGGTCGGACAAAGGTCCGGATGCCACCTAACCCCCTCGGGCCGACAGTAGGAAACCCTCGAGCGACGAGGATCCACTCAAGGAAAGTCTCAAGGAGGAGATCGGAGCCGAGGATGACCGGGCGAAGGATGTATGGCTCGTGATCAAACAGTCGCTGTCCCAAGAAGCTCCGGCTCCGAACTCTGGTGTGGAGTCGGAGGAGGAATCTCAAGAATTGGGCTGTAGCCGAAGTCTGTTGAGACGGGCTATGTAGCATTTGGGCCAGTGCCTGAGACTTCAACAGCCTGCTTACCACCCTCTCCAAATCGTGGTCAGACAGCCTGGAAGATCTCGAAGATCGGCTCCGATGGCTCCGCCCGACAAAGAGAGACCCGGAGCCGAAGTGGATACTTAGTATCGAAGGGACCGGGATCTCTTGCGGGCCGGAGCCATGGGCGAAGTCCCTTGAACCCCAGATGGAGCCGCAGGGATCTCTCGGCTCCGAAGCTGGATAGTGTAGCTCAGCCGGAGCCGATAAGGCAACAACAGTCAGGGTATCGGAGCGGCCGGCACCGAACCCACTACTCTGGCAGAAGAAGCATCGGTTCCAGCGGGCGATATCGGCTCCAATGGGGCGGAGCCACCGGGCGAGGCTTAGACACTGTAGCCTGAGCCCGGTGGCTTAAGAGGTTTTCCTGCCCCGCTTGGGAGGAGAACCTTCAGGTTTCAACAAACCCCGGAGGATCAGTTTGTTCCTCCTTTCCTGCAGGACTCGCTGGCTAAAGGCATGACACAACGCACAGGAGTCCTGCAGGTGCAAAGGCCCCAGGCAATACACACAAGAAGTGTGACCGTCTGTCAGGGACATTTTCTGACAGCACTGGTCACACTTGAAGCCTGAGACCTTGCCTTCCTTACACATCCTAACAGGATTACACACACAGTCCCCTAACACACAACTTAATCCCTATACAGACACACAGGAAGGGAATAACTTGGGGAACTAGGCCTGACTAAAAACTTTCACTGAAAAAACTATATTAAAAGTTTAAAAAAGGAAGGGAATAGGGTATGCTGTACTAAATACAGGCTAACCTGACACTGAAGGGAAATTAAACCCCTAACTAACTTTTTTCTTATTTAACAAGAAAAACTTACCTCAGCTGGCAAAGGAGACCTCTTTCGCTAAGCGGCAAACGAGATCTAAGGTAGTTCCGCCTTGCATCATGGGATATAGGGTTGCCTCGAGCTGGTAAAAGGAGTTCTCGAGCTAAAGCTAGTGCCTAGTCGGAGCCGAGGATCGGCTCCGAACCCATCCAGCAAGAATGAAGGCGAGATTGACAACTTAACATCCATCACTTTCTAGACTCATTACCTTTAACAGATTAATTCCCTTTGGTCTTCTTGGAAGATTTTTTAGAAGGAGGTGGAGCTCCAGTCAAAGTAGTTGCAATAGTAGTAGTAGTACTACTACCACGGAGCAACCCTTTAAACACCAGCTTGTTACAGTGCTCAACAAGCACCCAATGATCAAATCCTGCTCAGAACTCACATTCACATTGAGATGTACTGATCCAAGGCAATAAACACATTATTGGTGAGCATCTGAATTGGAGATCTTATGCAGACAGGAAGAACATTTTTTAAATCCATTAGGTTTGTCAGCCAGGATGATTAAATCACTCAAGTACAGAAAGGCAGCCAAAAAGAAAAGAAAAGAAGGAAAAGTAGAACACCGGCAATGGTATAAAAAATAACAGGAGTACCAACAATGGTACAAGCAATGTACCCACAACAGGTAGCACTAGATAGAGGGAAAAGACTTAGCATGAATAAAGCAGGGCACAAGGCCTGTAAAAGGATAAGAAGCAAAGTAAAAATAATCTTTTTATTCTGAGATGAGGTGTGTGTGTGGCACACACAAGAAAACAAGGGCAGTAGTAAAAAAAAAAAAACCAGCGCCTAAGAGTTGGTTGAAACCAAACAAAAAACACACGTCTGAAGAATAACACCCGAGCTATGGCAGACAATATCCGAATGCTGAAGCAGCAAACAAGATCTGAGGTCAATTCAAGCTGAAGAAGAGGATTATGTTTAAGGGGAGGATCTGCAATTACAGAGATGAAGTCTAAAGAAGTGGCTGAAGTCAGTTCTGAAGTTGGATCAGAGACCCATTAGTAGAGGAACGATGAAAAAGACATCAAATTATTACAGCCTTGCACATGACTAAGGTGATGTTGGGAGGGGTGAGGAAATTGTTTTTTGATGGAAGGCAAGTATGACTAATTTAAGTGTTTCTTCACAAATTGTTGTGCAATCAATACAATAAACATAATAAACACAGTATGCGAGTCACAAATAACCATTCCAATAAGACATCAATATAAAAAGGTATAGGTCCGTGTATCTAACTTCAGGATGTACACATTTTATATGTACATCCTATCTGCAACAAACACGTTTCTCCACATCATACTTTCCCCAATCCCTACTTTATTTATTTTTATTTTATTTATTTAACATTTGTTTACCAGGAAAGTTTGACTTGGAACATAGCCAATTTTCAGCAGAGGCCTGGTGAGAAACACTCTAGATGCATGTCTTTGTAACATGGGAGGAAACCGGAGCATCCAAAAGATACCCACACAAACGCAGGGAGGACATGCAGACTCTGCACAGAAGGCACTCCAGCAGAGAATCGAACCGGAGGACCTCTTGCTAGGAAGTGACAACGCTACCGCTGCACCACTGCGCCGTACACAACCTCAGCCAAAGTTAGGCCATCAGAACATGCATACACAAAAAATAAGCACTACTCTCCAAAAGTCAAATCAGCTCCCTCTTAATCTGTTCAGACAATGAAACTAGAATTTTACCTACAAGAAAAGGAAAAAAACAACTGTAAGGAATAAAGTGAAAATGCCACTACCGGCAAAATGGACCTGATCATACATAACCAAACTAAGTAATACTCAACTACTCAACAACAACAAACCATAAAACCAACCCTAGCATAAACCTCACTACATAAAAAAATTGCTTTCCTTCAGAGAGCCAGAGAGAGAACTAACTCACCCATGAGGAAGCCTATTCATAAGTAGCTATGCAAAGCATTTAAGTCACTATTCAGCAGGCCACTTAAGCAAGGAGCATAATTACCATATTCCAGTGAAATAAATGGGAAGGCATAATTCAGACTAAAAATGAATAAACAAATCTGCAAAGTTTAGGTAATGGGATACATGAAACATCCTGTACTGAAAATGACAGGACTTGCTTTCATGACTGACTTCAGAACTTTCACAAAACTCATTCCTTAAACTTACAGCACAAGGTATTTCATATGTCACACTCCAGACCCCTCTAGACGTTACAGTAACCTAGTTACTTGATGGTTAAATTAGTACATTATATACAAAACCTTGCACACAATTAATGTGATGCTGGGAGGGGTGAGGAAATTGCTTTTTAATGGAAGGCAAGTATGACTAATTTGATTAACTTGTTTCCCCACAAATTCGAGTCACAACCTATAGTAATATACAGGTGTGTGTGTGCAGTATGTACAAGTACAAACACACACACAGAATATGGACATTTGTATATATGCAAGTTTACACATTGTAAACACATGTATAGGTAATCACACACGCACAAAAAAAAATAAATCAACAACCCCTTTTCACCATATTTACATGGAGTCAGGGTGTTACACCAGCTGTTGCTACCTCTCTCACTTCAGTGCCACTCTCTACCTTAATGTCTTACATAATACATCCATCTCTTAGCTAGACATAGTCATCTCCTCTCAACTTCATCCTGGCACACAAATGTGCTTTGGCTGTCTTGCATAAGTGAATAAACCATCGCAACGCATTCTCCATGACCTTGTCACAACTGGGGCTACTTTGGCTTCAGCTCTAATGTCTTTGTCAGTTCCACAGTGAGCTCCTACTACCCCATCTCAGGCACTTTATCTCCATCATCTTAAGCTTTCTCAGCTCGTCTGTTTTTACTGTGTAGGTTTCTGTGCCATATGGAGGTACTATTTATGATCACCGTTTTGGACACTTTACTTTTCAACTTCTTTGGCATTCTTCTATCACACTGCTTCTGATACTGTGTGTCAGTTGGCTACAATATCATTGATTCAAGCTTTGGCCTCCTCATTCATTATTTCCTTTTACCTCAACCACACTTCATAGACATTAAATCATTAATCTATTCCACTATTTTCCTTCTATTTCAGTTTTCAGCTTCTTCCAATTTCCCATTTTCTGCCATGATCACCATCTTGTCAGTACTCAGTTTCATCTTATGTGCCTAAGTTTCAGTCTCCTATCACTTATGAATATTCCTCTTCTAAAGACATATACACACACATTATATACATATTTTATATCACCTCCCCATTTTCTATGTGGGGATGGGGTATTGTGTCAGCTGTCGCTCTCTCTCACTTCAATGCCATTCTCTTTTTTCCTTCATGCCAGTGTCACATATCCTCTCTCACACAATCCGTCCATCCATCTCTTTGCTGAACACCTTTTTCCACTCGCCTTCCTCCTGTCCTTTTTAAAATCTTCAGCTGGCTATCTTCTGCTTTCCTGAATGTGCTCGAACTATCACAACCTGCTCTCTTAGTCCTTCTATACAACTGGAGCTTCTTCAGTGGCTTGTGCTATGACGTCCTTATTTCTTAGTCTGTCCCACCATGTGCATCAATACCACCCATTTCAGACACTTCATCTCCATCATCTCTAACTTCCAAAACTGCTCTACCTTCACTGCCCAAATTTCTGTACCATATAGTAGTGCCGATTGCACCACTGTTTTGTACACCTTACTTCTCAGCTTCTTTGGCATTCTTCTGACACACACTACCCCTAAACAGTGCCAGTTGGCTGTCACCCCTCTGATTCTAGATCTGAACTCCTCCCTCAAACTTCCCTTTTCCTCAAAACACCACTTCCACATTCTTGAACCTGCTCTTCTATTGTCCCTTCTAACTCAATTTTTCGGCTTCTTCTAATTTCTCCATTTGCTGCCATTACAATCATCTTATCTGTATTCAGTTTCATTCCATGTGCCTGCAGTTTCGCATTTCATTCCCCTTTCATTTGCTAAAGTTCTTGTTTAGGAGTCTGCCTGCAATGCCACATCATTTGCATGCAGCAGCTTTAACAATATGTCCACTCAAAACAGTTTGCTAATGTAGTCGATTACCAGTACAAGCAGCAGTATGTTCCATGCACTGCCTGTACTTACGTCATTGGATATTTGAAATTAGCCTGCACTAATTATACCAATGTTTCTGGGACTTCAAACCCTCGCAAGACTGCCAAAGTAAACTTTCTTGGGATCTTGTCATAAGCTATCTAACACCACCCAGTTGGATTATTTCCTCATATCTGGCTTTTTCTCAAGCCAGTCTTCTCACTGATTGCCAACATCAGGTCAGTTCTGCATTCAGATCTGAATTACTTATTTCCAGTCTTTTATTCTGTCATTCTGCCTACTCGTTTTTCAATCACCCCCTCCAGAACTTTCATGAAGTACGACAGGGGTTTGATACCTCTATACTGCCCACTGTTATAAAATGTCCTCTGTTTCCACACTGGCACTTCAATGCTTATTTCTCCATTATCTGGGATGCACCTTTCTCTCCATATGGCTATGGAGTACCTTCTACAGCCATTTCTCCCCTAACTCACCCACAATCTTGATTTTATCTGCTGTGACTTCATCTGAGCCCACTGCATTCACTTACTTTATTTTCCTTAAGGCTGTTCTTACTTGTTTTAGGGTGTGCGCTTCTTTTTACATTGTTGGCAGTTCAGAGCACTATCGCTTCTTTTTTTTTTCATTCAGAAGCTGCTGGAAGTACCCCTTCCATCTACCTCTGATCTAGTAGACTGATGAGCAGGTTGCTGCTGGCATCCCTTATGAAGAGTGTTTGATGACTATCTTCTATATCCTTCCGTTTTTGCCTTACAAAGAAACAATATCAGGTTGCAACACCGACTGTGTCACTTTCCAGATGCTGGTAAAATGCCTCTGATGCCTTATTCTCTGCTATTGGAAAGGTTTTCTTAGCCTCTGTTAGCCAACCAGTATTCCTTCTCAGCTTGATCCTTTTGTATTTCCCACTTTTTCCCCAAACTCTTTCCTTTCTTTCGATGACTCCCAGGACTTCTGCATTCTACTACCAATTTTCCTTATGTACCTTACTTCCACAGCTAGCTTAGCTACACATCTGTTCTTTAATCCTCACACATATTTTGAGGTGCTGCAATTTTTCTTCAACTCCACCTTTTTCCTCTTCTTCCTGAGGTGCTGGAGTCCTAAGTATTTCAATGAACTCTTGTGCTTTCTCTTCAATGAACTTCCTGGTCTACGGCCTAGTCTCTTTTGACCTTAGAGCCTTCTCTAACCACTGTTTGCAGCTGATTGGGGGCAAACATTTTATATTGAGGGCAAACAGTTTCACAGTGGATGACTTTGTCCTCTGCTTACAAGGAGCAAGTGTACCTAAGTTGCAATGTTAGCTACTCTTATGTGATCTAGTAAATGTTTCTCTTGCTGAACCACACATTGGTCATCAAGCCAACAGAAGTCTAGAATGGCCTCTCCTTTACTCCTTTTGTCCAACATATGTGAATCTGGTCAGTCCTCTTTTCATGTTCTGTCTTTCCTGATCTGTGTATCCAGGCTGCCATTATCAACATGAACTTGTGTTGCTCAGATTTATTATGTCCAGCAAATACTACCTGAAGGCACTCTCTTTCTCGCTGTCATAACCCTGCTGTGGGAAACAGGCTGAGATTACGAATACTGTCCAATCCTTAAACTGTAGTCCGAATGCCATGACTGTCTTTTCAATTCTGATGACATCCCTCATCACCTTCTGAAGCCTTTCATTCACTACACTTATCCACATATCGGTTCTACAGTCCTCACAAACTATTTTGAGGTGCACTACTTCTGGTTTGTTGTCTCCTTAAGTAGCAGACTCTGGTTCCTAAGCCAAGTGGCTCTGATGAACTACCCTTCCATATGGTCTCCTAGATACAGAGGATGTCATGCTCATCTACTTCCAAGCTACATCCTGATAGTGAACCTATAATGAGTGCAGCAATGCTTAGTTCACGTTTGGCAGTTTGACTGGGTTATGTCCAGTTTTCACTCAACGGGAGCTATCTCAGGTAACCCAAGATGGGCAACTGTACACTGGCGGGCCAGTACCTTGTTGACCCTGGCTGCTACACTTTATGGTAGGCACAAAGTGGCTAACAGAGGAACACAGACCCCTCCTCCCACCATAACCATGGGTTCCAGACATAGGTTGGAGATGGCCAGGTCCTCAACCCAGTTATCACTGGCAAATCTTTTTCATTTGGCTGCTCCCATTACAGGTCGCCATAGAGGATTAGCAGTTTCCATCTCTTCCTGTCCTCTACATCTTGCTCTGTCACACCACCCACCTGCATGTCCTCTCTCACCACATCCATAAACCTCATCATAGGCCTTCCTCTCTTCCTCTTACCTGGCAGCTCCATCCTTAGTCTCACAATAGACCCATCATCCCTCCTCAGCACATGACCAAACCAAAGCAATCTTTGCCTCTCTGGCTTTGTCTCCAAAGTGTCCAACATGAGCTTGCCCTCTAATATACTCATTTCTAATCCCATCCATCCTTGTCACACCAAATGCAACCATCTCCAATCCATAACATAGCTGGTCTCACTACCATCTTTCAGACCTTCCCTTTCACTCTTACTGGTATTCGTTCATCACAAATCACTCCTGACACTCTTCTCCACCCACTCTACCCTGCCTGCACTCTCCTTCACCTCTGTTCCACACTCACCATTACTCTGAACTGTTGATCCCAAGTATTTAAACGCATCCACCTTTGCCAGCTCTACTCCCTGCAGCCTCACCATTCCTCTGTATTCCCTCTCATTCACACAAATATATTCTGTCTTAGTCCTGATGACCTTCATTTCCTCTCCTCTCTAGAGCATATATCCACCTCTCCAGGGTCACCTCAACCTGTTCCCTACTCTCACTACAAAAATCACAATGTCATCCACAAACATCATAGTCCACAGAGACACCTGTCCGAGCGCGCCTGTCAACCTGTCCATCACCATTGCAAATAAGAAACGGATCAGAGCTGATCCTTGATGTAATCCCACCTCCACCTTGAGCACCTCCGTCACTCCTACCACAAAACTTCAGCACTATCCCACTGCCTTCGTACATATCCTGCACCATTCTTGCATACTTGTCACTTCCAACTTCCTTATACAATACCACAACTTCTCTCTAGGCACCTTGTCATATGCTTTAAGTCCACAAAGACGCAATGCAACTCCTTCTGACCTTCTCTATACTTCTCCATCAACATCCTCAGAGCAAGCATCACATCTGTAGTGCTCTTTCCTGGCATGAAACAGTACTGATGCTCACTTATTACTTCCCTTCTTAACCTAGCTTCCACTACTCTTCCCCATAACTTCATGCAGTGGCTGATCAATTTTATCCTTCTGCAGTTATTACAGCTCTGCACATTACTCTTATTCTTAAAATATAAGTACCAATACACTTCTCCACTCCTCAGGAATCCTCTCACTTTGCAAGATTACATTAAACAATCTGGTTAAAAACTCCACTACCACCTCTCCTAAACACCTCCATGCTTCCACAGGTATGTCATCTGGACCAGCCACCTTTCCATTCCTCATCCTCTTCACAATCCTTCACAGTCAGCTGTCCTTACTTCCTCCATGCTAATCCACTGTACTTCCTGATTCACTATCTCCACATCATCTAACATTCTCTCTCATTCTCTTCATTCATCAGCCCCTCAAAGTACTCTTTCCATCTGCTCAAAAAACTCTCCTCGTTTGTAAGTTTCC
>NC_056735.1:1798391334-1798401334 GCF_019279795.1 Protopterus annectens
TTATCTCAAGTAACTCTATCACAAGAGATATTTCTCTGTCAGTAGCACTGTTTTCCTTTAGCACAAAGCTCACCCATTCAATTCCTATATCTTGGGGTATACACGTATACAAATCCTTCACATCTACTGTGAGGAAGTTGTTACTGATGTCAAATTCTAACTTATCTATCTTCTCTAACAACGACCATGAATCTTTACAAATTTGGTGTTCATGTAACAAATATTTCTGGAGAATAGAGTCCACAATTTTTGCACAAGGGTAGGTGGGAGAACTACGACCATCAACTAAAGGTCTCATAGGAGGACTAATCATATCCTTATGGATCTTAGGTATACCGAACAAATACGGGAACCTAGGATGTGTAATAGTCATGTAATTGAAAATTTTTTGTTGAAGTCTACCCTCGATAAACATGTCCTCTATACTTTAACTCAATTCGTATGAAAGGTTATCCAATAACTTCACCATGCGTTCATAATAGTCTATACTGTCAAAGACTACCATACCGCCACCTTTATCTGGTTTACAGATGCGAATGTCATGTGTTTTGATGTAAATCAAGATGTTCACGCTCTGTTCTACTAGTGTAATCATTATTGTGACTGTTATAGGAGTGTTTAAGTCTCTGTCTTATATCCAATTCACACATTTGCTCGAAAATCTGCACCAATGGGTGCAAAGGAGGGTTAAACATGCTAGGGACTCTAAATGGATCAGTACCAGTTTCATCAATATTACCTCCCATCATCAAATTAAAGTTCAGTTTCCGTGTAAACACCTTGACATCTATTATTGCTTTCACTAGGTCAAATTTTTGTCAGGAACGGCCTTAGGTCAACTGGCGCCCTAGGCAAAAGGGTTCCATGGTGCCCCCCAACCACACTACCTGGTGCCCCCATCCTGGTCTACCTACACCAAATAAATACTGGAAAAGCACCCCTGCCAGAGTGGCGCCCTAGGCAGCCGCCTAGTTGGCCTATGCCTAAGGCCAGCTATGACTTCTGTCTGGGGACATATGTATAGCCTTTTGACAGAAAGTCAGCTATATCTGTAGTAAGTGTCACAGAAGAAAAATTGTAAACATTAAAGTCACATGGAGTTAGTAATAATGACTGGTTTTGCATCAATAGGTGCCAATACAATATTGTCCCCCCCTATTGTATGCACCAGAATTATCATTTAGTTCATTCAAACTCGAATCCAAAATACTGTTTTCAGTGTGAAAGCAAAGTTCAGCCTGTCCATGGTCTATACTGCTAGTTTCAAGTAAAATGTTAGTTATGTCCTGCGTTTCTTAGACCTCGGTTTGTTTACTTTGTTCGAGTAAAACTTGTTTTGTTGTTCGAGTTTGGCCCCAGATCGGTTGGTGTTCCGAAAATTTTGATTCTGTTGCCCAACATTACCTTGTTGTTGACTGCGATTTTGCAATCTTTCACTCCTCCTAACATCTGTCTGTGTTTGGAGGTTGTTCATATCCAAATCACCATTGGTACTGTGTGAAGAGTGTTAGGCATACGCTTATCCTGTTGGTATGAGTTATTGACCATGGGTGTACTGTCGTTTCCTATAATTACAGTCTGGGAACCAGCCGGTCCTTGCCAAACTTGTGCTGGCGATGGGATAGGGTAAGCAGTACCTTCCCCATAGGCTTTACAGTCAAGATCGAGTTTTTTGACCTTGTTACTTTTAAGCTTATCCAAGAACTGATCTATACTAGTAAAAATGCGACTGTATTCGTATCTATATCTAGTAAATTCACTGTGAAGTTTGATACTCAAGTCCAAGTCAGTTACTTGTTTACTCAGATCATTCACCCACACGGTGTAATGTTTTACCATTTGTTCTAACAATTCGAATCTTTGCCGATCTAATAATGCAATTAATTCTGTGTGAAACAAAGAGTTCATTACCAATCCTGTAGGGAACTGCTAGTGCCTTAAACCTTTAGGCACAACTTTCCGTACCAAACACTCGCGAAAATAGGAAATTTAAAGCTGCAATTTCCTCAGTTTAACAAGTACGTTGTCAAAGCTTTTAAGTTTGGAAACAATGTCAGGAGTAAAGTTAACATAAGAGTTGTTACCTCTGCTTTCCCCTGGTTGTTGACCATTCGAAATATTAAACGAAGAAAAAGTGAAACCCTCAGCTAACCAGTTTCCAAGTTCTGGCAAGCCTGACAAGTGGTTAGCCCCATACTACACTGCACTGTTTCCAGGCTCTTCCATACGATGTTGTGGGTTGTTACTCGAGGTGTTTATCACTGTATGTCGAACACCTGAGTTTAGAGCCAGGTTTCCTTCGGCTCCTTCATTGCCATTTAATGAATTTACCCCTAGTGGGACAAATGTGAAATCACTCTTAGAACAACCTTGCGTCACACACTCGAAAACTGTGGGGATGTACAAATGCCAAAACTGTAACCAATGCAGGCACATAGCAGAGAGTAATAGGTTTGTGGTGCAGAGTATAGAATACAAGTTAAGATGTAGATCTAACTGTAATTCAAAAATGGTTGTTTATTTGGCTAAGTGCCAAAGACGTTCCGCTTTTTATGTAGGGAAGACGGAGTGAAAACTCCCGGAAAGAATTTATGAACATCAATATGCTATTAGCAAGAATAAAAAGGATAATGCACTTGCCAAGCATATATCCAACTATAGGGAACACAGTTTCAAATTTTTGGTAATTGACCAAATCTATAAAGACAAAAGGGGAGCCCCCTTACCATTACTTTTAGAAGAACTAGAACTTAAATGGCAAATCAGATTAAATGCTTACATTTTTCCAGGTTTAAATGAATTGTGTTCAATAAGTAGTATTCTTAAACTGAAAAGCTTACAGAGATGAAATTGTTGTGGGCTTAACAGTAGCAGTATACTTAAATATATTTTTTACTGTCATTACATTGAACTTTGTTTGTAGATTTGTAAGCTATATTTATTTATTTGTTTTTTATTTTATTTTTATTTTTCATTTCATCTCATTTTATTGTATTTTCATTTCATATACTTTTTAAAGTGCAGGAAGGTTGTCTGCGAGATGAACTAACTTATTGAGTTTACACACAATATATAGTGAGATATGAATGAAAAGGAACTGTTATGTTAGACTGTTTGAATAAGGAAGTTAAAATAATATTCTTCATGACAATATTCTTATGCCTTATAATATTTTTATGTCTTTAAGAAGGTGGAGTGGCCTGGTTTAAATGACTGTTTTATTCGATTGGGTAATTAAATTTACCTGAATCTATTTATATAGGTGTGGTAAAACTTTTACAGTGTATCTGAAGAAGTCTGCATATTGTGCAGACGAAAAGCGCTTTAATCAATAAATTTAAACTATTTTTGGTATAACTTGGCTGGTTTATCCCCTGAAGTTAAATAGATAAGTAACTACTGAGGGGGGAAAAAAGAGTGAAACGTTAGTCAAGAGAAGGGGAGATGGGTGGTATAAGTGAGGGAGAAAGGTGTAAGGCAAGGAGGGAGAGAGTAAAAGTCAATGGGGAGGGAGATTACACTGACATAGCCAAATATTGCTTAGGTGTTTTTTTTTTTTTTACAACGTTTCTGAAGTGGTGTTTAGGCTTAATATTTAGAATGTCCAAGGGAAGTTTATTCCAGCTTTCAGTTAGGAAGAAGCTATAAAGGTTCTTGACAATTTTGATTTTAGGCTTGTATATAGAGAAGAGATTTTGTTTTGAGCTCCAAAGAGTTTTAAGTGGGGAGTAGGGGTAGATGACAGAGGTAATGCTGGGGCAAAAAGAGGGTTTGCCCAGATTTGAATGAATTATCTGAAGGTGTGAGAGGTAGCAGGGAAGCTCCAACCAGTTTAGTTTTCTGAGTGCTAAGCAGTGATGGGAAAGGTAGGGTTGTTCAACATCAAATTTGGCTACTTTGTTGTAGGTGGACTCTAGTTTAGAGAGAAGTGTGATTTGTATGTTGGTAAGGATTGGAGAGCCATTGAGAAGGGTTGGGAGTAGGCAGGCAGGGGATAGGGTAGTCCTGGCTTTGCTGGCTAGGAAGTTTTTATTCCTGTAAGGGAGACCATGTTTCTGGTGGGTTTTCTTAATGTTACTGAGAACATGTAGGTCAAATTTCAACTGGTCATCGATAATGATCCCAAGTAGTTTGGTATGAGAGTTGCCAATGATAGGAGTACTGTTAATGGAAGAGAAAGTCAAAGAGGGTTTATAAGGTGATGCACACTTTTTGGGATGAAGAGCAAAAGTTTAGTCTTCTTAGGGTTTAGGATTACGTGGTTCTGGTTGAGCCAGTTTTTGGGTTGTAGTATGGAGATCAGAGAGCTTATCGGCTATGGTGATGACCAGAGAGTCATCTGCATATTGTACCAGCGATGATAGTGGTGTGGAGATAGACAGCCGATTGGTGAAAATATTAAATAGTAGTGGGCCCAGTACAGAACCTTGGGGAACCCCCATATTTATGGGAAGTTCAGGGGAGATAGCAGAAAGCCATTTAAAAGACTGGAAAGGACTGCTGAGGTAGCTGGAGAACCAGGAGATAGTAGAGGTGGATAGGTTTAGTGCAGAGAGTTTATTTAAGAGAAGGGGGTGGGAGACTGTGTCAAAAGCTTCTGAGAGGTCAAGAAGGAGGCAAGAGACTGATCTCTGGCTTGTGAAATAGTATGAATGAAGGAGATGAAAGCAGTAGAGGTGCTATGGTTTGGACGAAAGCCATGTTGGGTAGGGGTGATTCAGTTAGCTTGTATTAGGTGTTGTAGGATTTGTGTACACATTTTTCCAAGATCTTCGAGAAAAGTGATACTACAGCAATGGGCCTAAAGTTGGAGAGCTCAGTACAGTCACGCCTTTTATGAATGGGTAGGGTGTAGAATGTTTTCTACAAATAACAGGAACTTTGGCTTCAGTAATGGACTGGTTAATAAGAATAGAGATGGGAAAGTGCAAGGGAGTTGGATGCCTTCTGTATAAAGAGTGGGGGGGAGACAGTCTGTTGAGGGTGAGCAGGGCTTAAGTTTAAGAAGCAAGGACCTAATATACTTGGTGGATACTGTTTTTAGGAAGAAGGTTAGGGAAGTGTTGGAAGGTTTTAGGGGGTTGGTAGGTAGGGTGATACTGGTGTTGGCAGTTAGGATGGTTGGTTAATTTACTGATGATGTCCATGAAATAGGAGTTAAAGTCTGTGGCGGTTTGTAGAGGTGTATTTGTAGGGTTAGGTTGGGGAGAGGAGGGATTACCTGGATGACCGATTTGGTTAACTGTATGTCAGAACTTCTTTGGGTTATTAAGATGCAATTCAGGAGGGGTTTGTGTAGTACTTTCTCTTATCAGTGGTGATGGCCTTCTTTGCAAGGTTGTGTAGTTGTCTATACTGTTGGAAGTGGGAGAGGAAGTTTAGTTTTATTCTAGAGCTTCCAGGTTTTATCCCTTTCAGCCATTAGGGAGCGGGCGGCATTTGTTAGCCAGGTGGATGAGATTGCTTTTATTCTAATGTTGCGTATGGGAGCTAGGGAGTATATGAAGGAATAAATGGTTAAATTCTAATACAGCTTCATCAAGGGACAACTGTCTAAGGAATGACCAGTTGATCCTTGAGAGATGGCTGTTTAACTTGTTGGAGTCAAAGTGTGTTAATTTGCAACATGCTTTGATCTTATGTGGTCTACACATCTGAGGAGTGAAACGGAGGGCTTTAGTTGGGCACTGGCCACTAAGTGCATCTGTAAGAGTTTCTGGGAGGTGATATTTTTGGGGGTGGGTTACTAGAATCCAGTCAAGTTTGGGGGAATGAGTAGAGGATTTGGTAGTATAAGTAGGTGTGGTCACCAGTTGGGTGAAACCCTGAAGATTAATGGAGGAGGAGGGGAATTCAGAGGAGGTGGTTAACCAGTTAATGTTAACATCACCCATGGCAATAGTTTCATTGGGGAATTCTTTGCTGAGTGATGAAAATATATTTTCTAGTGCTGCTATGTTGTCACCTGGTGGTATGTAGATTGCAGCTATGTTAAAAGAGGTATGAGTATTTAGTTTACAGTTTGCAATGAGAAGTTCTGCCGGAGCGGTTGAAGGGGAGGAGATAAGAGGGGTAATTGTAAGGTGGTTTGAGAACAGGATGGCAATGCCACCTCCTTTTTTTGGGTTTCTGTCTAGTCGTACAATGTTATAGTCAGGAGGAAGGATGTCTGTCTGGAATATGGGGTTTTAGCCATGTTTCACAGAGGGTTATGATGTGTGGGGAGTGTTGGGATACCCACGAATGAGATTCTGTGGTTTTGTTCATTATGCTTCTTATGTTAATTGAAAACAGGGAAATGTGTTTTGAGGGGATATTGGAGTGGGGAGAGGTGGACAGTGTGGTGATAGTGTTGGTGGTAGAAGGGAGGACTGGCCCTGGGTTGGGGTTGATGTCACCTGCTAGAAGAAGGGTGAGGAGATTGGGAAAAGGAAGTGGGGTAGGGATATCAAGTAAGTAGTACTTTGATTTTACTTTAGGGAAGTTGGGCTTCCAGGTAGTAGGCCTTGTTAGAGGCAAGGTTGTTGAGAGAGTTAAGGTGTGATAGTTATGAAGAATGAGGGAGTTGTGGGAAGACTGGTAGATTGGTAGAGGTTGAAGACTGGTAGTTGGCTTTCAGGGGTAAGCTATAAGAGGAGAGGATACATGAGATAGTGGGGTAGAAGTGTTAGGAGGAGGGTGAAGGGAGTCATGGTGTAGTGTGGTAATCTAGTAATAGAGAAGTGACTTAGTTGCAGAAGAAAGATGAGGTGAGAATATAACGGTAGGATCAGATGAAATTAGTGTGCAATATGTAGTTAGCGGGTGAAGGTGAGGCTATTCAGTTAATAGGTGGGGGTAGGGAGGGGGTAAAATAGGAGGTTACGGGTTGGAGGGAGGGGTGTGTGGTGAGTGGTTTGCTGGAGGATAGAATAAAGGAAATGTCAGGGGTTGTTGGGAATGTTGGCAGGGTCGGGGAGCAAAGTGAGCCCGGGCATAGCGAGGGTGAACAGAGCAGGCAGGCCCTGTTGTAAGAGAAAAGGATTTATGCAGGAAGGTATGCCCAGCTCAGGCTAGGGGTTCTGGTAGGTGGGATAGAGAGAGAAGAACCAGATAGTTCAGGCACCAGACCCTATGTCCAGTTAACAGAGCAGGCTCTTGCTGGTAGTGTGATAATACGCCAGAAGTGAAGCTGGGGCAGTTTAGAGGTGAGCTGAGGTGGACTTGCAAAGGAAGTTACTATTTCCAGTGTTAACAGTGCTCTCTAGTGGGCAGAGAGTGGTAAAAAGCAGAACTAAAGCTAGGGAAGGGAATTAGGAGGCAAGAAGGAACGGGCCGGGATACCAGATGAACCCTTTCGGGAGTCCTTTGTGAGTGTGCAAGCCCTGAGAGAAACTAATACACAGACTATTCACAAGGACAGCATTTTAGTTATGCAGTACATTCTACGTAACACAATATTAGGACCACAATGACTGCAGGATCTTTGATTGCACATACTTTGCTAAATGGGGTCTCTCAGTCCTGTTCTGTATGCTATTAGGGGAGTCAGCTGAGTTATTTCCAATTTCCCAATGGACCGGGAGTAGACCAGCACACGGTATATGTATATAGATATACATGCAGATATAGATATATATATATATATATATATATATATATATATATATACACACATATATAAAACTATATACACATATAGATCTATATATAAATAAATATATATGTGTGTGTATACAGTTTATATATAGTTTTATATTATATATATATATATATATATATGTATATATATATATATATATATATATAGATATACACACACAGACACACACGTAATGCGTTTATGTACACGTGTGTATGTATATATATATATATATATATATATATATATATATATATATATATATATATATACAGACACACACACACACACAGATATACATGTACATATATATATATATATATATATATATATATATATATATATATACACACATACACACACACACACAGATATATACTGTTATATCTAAACAGATATTTATATATATATATATATATATATATATATATATATCTCACACATAAACATATGCATATAAAGTACACACACACAGAGAGAGAGAGAGAGAAAAACAGAGAGAAAAACACCCCTATATACACACAAAAGCAGCATATCCCATTACGTATGAAAATATCCCTGGAGATTGCTATTGATGCTTTGCAAAAAATCCTAAGGGAGACTTTGGATTACTGCACAACCAAAAAGATAATGGTGTCAAAGGTAAAGATAGGGTGGGTTAAAGGGGAGAGCTGCCTTGCGTGTAAGGTGTTTGGGACATAACCGATAGATGCCAGTCAGTTAGTAGTGCACTACTGGCATTTAGAAATTAATGTGATAAGAGCACTTTGTGTGATATATATAGGATGAAGCAATTGTTTTGCTAAATTTTTCAAATAGCAGACAGCTTCTTCTGTCCTTTTAGCTCCCCTCCCCTGGTGTGTGTGTGTGTGTGTGTGTGGGGGGGAGCAAAGCATACAGTGATACAATAGCAAACAAAAGCTTTGAACTTACTAATGCACTCAACTGCCAATACTGACTATTCGACCCATTACCTCTTCTGAAGTTGTGTCACAGTCCCAAATCAGCTTTAAACAAAAACTGAACAGTCACAGCCTCTCCTTGCCCTACGTGTTGCCCTATATCCATCATCCAGGGAATCAACACTGTAAAATGAATTTACTTGAAGTGTCAACCAAGTCATCCTCACAGCAAGTGTTCAGTTAGTAACAAAGTTCGGGGACGACTACTTACTACTACTGCATCTTCTACTTACTCCTCACACAACTGAAAACTAAGAGATGGCTATACTTTTTCAATGTTCCATACAATTAAACTGTGTACCTCTCACTGTCAGGTCACATGATGTGGCATTTGACGTATATACACAGTTGTTGAAGAATATGGAAGTTTTACAAGCACCATATCAGTGCAAGATAAAATGCTGATAGGGTATTGCTGTGCACATCAAAAATCTTGGATTCCAATGATTTCCAATGTTAATTTACTAAATCAAATTGTTATAAATTAAGAAGTTTCCACTACACAGAAGGATATCTGTAAGACACGTTTGACACATAAATTAAAAATAAATGAGTGTTTTAACATGTTTCTGCTACTGAGCACAGTTTTGTGATTGATAAGCTGCCATTCTAATAGATAGCTAAAAGGCATCATCATGACTCAGTACTTACAAAGAAAATTACATCAAAATCCCAAGGCACCACTTAAGAGATAAATCAATAGGTATAATGTGAGATCTAAGGAAATAAACCTTAAAAAGCACAAAATATTTTTAGTAGTAGAAGACAGGTATATAAACTAGAAACATATACAACTGTTAATATTTATTTGCAAAATGATGCATGCATTTGACCTTTAGTGCACCTGTATCTATATGTATACAAGCTAACAAGGAAAATACATACATAAAAGGATTGTAAATAAACAATACAGAAATATAAAAAGAACCATTATATTACTATAAAGTTTGAACCTCAGGAGTAAATATGCATATAGAACTGCTGTTTCTCCCTATTTCTTTTCCAATTTCATTGCTACTATACTGGCTTCATGTCAAGTACATATTTTAAAATCCATCTCCCATTACTGTATTTCGTCCTCCTTTCAGGCCATTATCAAGGTACCGTGGCAACCACATCTAATCACATATTCCCCCTCTCACAGGTCAATCGCATACCCTAGTCTTATTAGCACGGTTCCTTCCAAAACCCTTTTCTGATAGTAGTAAAGAGTGGCTTGTTGTTGCTTCAGCAGTCTACACCACAACTGGCCTTGGACAGTCACTAGTACCGGGCCCAAGATTGTCTGCTTGACATCTTGGATCACTGAAGGGTATTACCTTGGGTTTCTTTCCTTCAAATAGCATTATGTTGCTACACATCAGATAATAGGAAATACATATACCAATAAAAATACATCTTCAAGTGCTGAAAAACA